>NC_135176.1:437285-667285 GCF_041146795.1 Maylandia zebra | reverse complement strand
TATCTGCAGCCGTCTGCTGTGTGTAAAAGTATTAAAGTTATGTAACACTTTGTCTACGTCCACACTAGCCCCAGATAAATTTGAAAACGGCGTTTTCGTCTGAAAACGCGTCCACACTATCGTTTTCATAAAGGTGTGCGTCCAGTCCTGCGCATGTGTGAAGCGCAAGAAGATTCAGCCCGCCTCATTTCTGTCTGCCGTTCATTTACTTTCAGGCTCTTTGAAACGTGGCGGCAAAATGTCGAGGAAAAGCACCGAGTTTGTTAAATGGACTCACAATGAGGTGGAGTTGTAGCTGTGAGTAACACAAAAGTATAAAGTTGCAAAAGCGAGTGCGAGTTAAAGAATTTGAAGAAAAGCTCTCTGGAGCACGTGCAGACTGATTAATCTTTAATAGGGCTGTCAAACAAAACAGCTGCTGTGTAACGCCCTCCGCTATCTTAGTTTAATTGGTCACATGACTGCATCACATGACTAACATGTGTCATCGTTTTCAAAAAGGCTCCGGGTTCGCTGTTCACACTGCGACACGAAAACGGCGTTTTCAAATGTATCCGCTTTGGAGAGCGTTTTCAAAACGCTGCGTTTTCCTTGAGCAAAAACGGCACCTCAGTGTGGACGGGAGGCCAAAACGGAGGGAAAAAGATGCGTTTTCAAACGGAAACACATTAGTGCGAACATGGCCTTTGATTCTTTACGATTCCACATTTTCAGGCTCAGAGCATCTTTCTGTCGCTATGTTTAAAAAGAGCAAACAAAGACTGATGTGCTCTGGTGAAGTGACAGTCGCGTTTGTGGCAAAGATTAACAAAAAAGGAAAAAAGAAGAAGCTGCGGGTGGGGAGCAGTGCTATGCTACAACACCACATACTGTGAATATTACAGGTGGACTGGGGGATCACTGGGGGCCACTATCAGGTTTTAAATGTGAAATGAGGAGCCTGTGACTGAACTCAGCACCGAGACCAGCAGGAAATAAACCTAAGAATAATGATGATGATGATGATGAATGTACACAGTCCAGGTTGGAAGCAGAGACGTTCTGTGGCTCACTGTGAGGAGAAGGGCTGGGATTACATCCTTCTTACTCCTTACTGACATGTAAACTCGTGTAATTTATTTAAAATGATACATCGTGGGACACATTCAATGGCAGGTGCTGCTGGCACCACTGTGGATGATGGTGCAGCTACCACTGCTGTACTTAGTTTGACTTTTTCTCTCTCGGCTCCACATCTCTCTACACTAAACTCTGCTCTGCACGGCGCACAGGGAGGAGATGTGATAGGGCAGTAATGAAAATGAACAAAGGGCTTGTTGCTCAGCGGCCCTTCGATCGACCCACTGGCCTCCCGGGCCAGTCCAGCCCTGGCTCCTCCTGTTAAGCTCCCACTGAAGCAAACCAAGCATATGCTTCTAGTCCACTATCAAAGAAGTGCCGTCTAAAGGTGTCGTACTGCTTACCTCGGCTGTGGTGCGACTGACAGCACTTAGCAGTGCTACAGACTCTCGCTCTGACTCGGTCAGTGTCCCAACCTGCAGAGACACCAACAAGGAAACACAGCAGATCCTGAATGGAAACTTTAAAGAGAATTCAGGAGAAATGTCGATCTGCACGATAACCACAAACTGCAGCAGGATGGAGGTGTGTGCACAAACCCGTGAACAATACACACAATTAATGTGATTAAATGTCATTAGGCCTGCTTTCCACACATGTTATGGATATAACTGCAGTAGCTGCACCGTGTTTGGAGGCAGCTAACTGTGATTAAACCAATGAAAAGAAAACACCACACCTAGGACACGTCAAAGCGCTCTCTGCAGTCTCTGTGTGTGTTCAACTTTGATGCTTTCTTGGGCCAAGCGCAGGTACTCTGGGACAGGAAGACCAGTTTAAACTTTGAATTAGCACTTCAAGTGCTCTCACGCCTTCCTCACTTCATCGCCAAGTTCACCACAACGTATCTTTGCACATTTTCCCTTTGATTAGATGGTTAATCAAATCTGACCTCCCACAGCAGTAGTACTTGTATCAGTGAGCTATGTTAAACAGTCATAAGGTGTCGATCTACCCACCTCCATATCAGTGGTCTGTTCAAAGTGTTGCAGCAGCTCCATGACGCCGCTGAGGTTGTTTCTGATCGAGTCTACAGACTCCTTCTGTGCACTCGTGAGCTCCTTCACCTGCGAGCACAGGGCTGAGTGTTTGGACTTTATAGACTTCAGGTTCTCCAGCACCACTGCCAGGTTGTTCTACAAGCACATGGTCAATCATCAGCCCACAGACTACATGCTCAGGTGTGTACCTGATTTTCTCTTATTGCCTTTCTGCAAACATGAAATGTTCTACCTCATGCATCACTCGTATCACTGAGTGACAAAGTGTTTTTCCCACTAGAAGCGCTGCATCCAGGTGAACTGAATGATAGCTCTGGGATTTCCGTCCCTCTTCTATGTCTTATTACATGTACTGGTTGGTACGGTTATAACTATTAGCATCTTTATGGGTATAGGCCGGTTCATCTTACTTTCACTTTAGTTGGAGTTTGTTCTTCTGTGTATCCTGATGACATCATGTTTTTTTTAACAAAAGACAAATAATACACAACTTCCAAGCACAAAGGCCGCAGTGTTAGCAGCCAGTAATTCACTAAGAGCTCTTTGATTTTCTCTAGATCTGCCTGCAGATGCTGGGAGAAATGTCATCTGTTAGTCACCTCAGCTGGACATCCATTTTCTGCACTGCTGTTGATGAAGTCCAGCTTCAACCGCTTCTCAATGTAATCCAGGTCTGCCTCTGCCTTCAGAAACTGCAAAGACAAAGTGCATCACATTGTGGCACTGAACTTCCTGCACCATGTTCAGATTCTTTGCTGTTTGACTCAACATTCCTGGTGGAATCACACTTACAGCTCATTGCTTTATGTGAACCTCATCATGTTACACTATATCAAGTGCAGCGCCCATGTTCCTGTTCCAGGACAGAGTGTGTACTAGGCAGCAGGACTTTGGCATATCCAGGTAGCTTCAGGATTAAACCGGGGTCTTCTGTACCACTGGGTGGAAATCACCAAGAAACGTTCCAGATCAGAGATCAACAGGTATGAACTCACCACCTACTGACCAATGCATTCTCAGGACAGAGACACAAGGCTGCAAAGGTCTGGACATGTGCAGAGGAGGGACAGCGGATAAAGATGGTCTATGGTCCAGCAGTCCCCAGACAACATCAGCCATCAGATCTCCTCACTGTAGGGGGCCAGTGGTTCAAGTTTCTGATTTGATGAGTGATTGAGTGGTTCAGAGAGCACCGTCACTGCTGCTACCCTGACAGCTGTACTGCAGCCACATCGGAGCGAACTTAAGAAGGAAGTCGTCTGATTCGTTGTTTAGAGAGCACAAATGTGTAGATTACTCCAGCTTGAGCAGAAGTAAGGATCGATGTGTGCGCACACACACACACACATTATTATTTTAAATATTGTTCTTGTATTACAAGGTAATATTTGTATTTAGACTTATTTTCAATGGCTGTATTTACATTTGGATTACAGATAAGTAATTATCTGATATTGACTTTATTCCAGCTGTGAGGTAAATAAAGTGCATCTTTAATGCATTTATTGAAGGTGTGTAAACACAGAGGTGGTCCTTGCAGTTTTCAGATGCTTTGACAATACTATTGCACTACTAGTTGTCTGATACAGTAGTGCAATGAAGTCAGAGCATCTGCCAACAGCTCGAGGTTCACACACGGTAAACTTTGCACTAGTCCCAGGATTGCACAACCTGTACAGATGGTCAGCAGCACAGACAGACAGACAGAGCTCAGCTACAGGCTGCACATCCTCCCATTTCCCTTCTGCAATAAGAGTTACGGGGAAGTAAGCACGCTTGTCTTTGGCACCGTGAGACTTGATGCACTGAGCCATGTGCAGGAGACAGCTGGTGTTTGAGACGGTCTCGAAAAACAAACAATTTGTGAATAAAAGTCCTAAAACAACAGAGCGATGCTACACTTGGTCCCGCTGCGGACTGCTTGCTCCGAGTTGCTCTGTGACGTTCGAGTGGCGGCGATGTTGAAACTAGCCGAGCTCCTTCGCGGTCCTGCGGTATTTGATGGGCCTGACTTTGGATTATTTCTTAGCAGAGAACCGTGAGTCGCCTGCTGTGAGCGGCACACCGTGTGCAAAGCTACGATCAATAGCGGTTCAACAGCCAAAAGATACAGTCGGGAAAAGGAGTTTGACGCTGTGCTTACCATCGCCTCAAGCTTTTCAACTGTTGTCTCCATGTTGAACAGTTTTCACCCTGAACGTGGGCGCTGTGATTGGCCAGCTGTCAGGAAGGAAGAAAGCTGATTGGACGTGTGTCAGAGCCGAGAGCTGTGCGCCATATTACTCCCAGTCTGTTTCTGTGTTTGGCGCCCCCCTCTGGCTTGGAGTGAGATGAGTCCTGCTGAAACATTTTAGGATCTTCCTGATAGTGATGGGATTCCGGATCTTTTTAGAGAACCGGCTCTTTCTAGAGAACCGGCTCTTTCAGCTCGACTCAATAAAAGGACCCGATACTTTCGGCACCTAACCGACTCTTTAGGTTGTTTTGTTTCTTTAGTTAATTTATTATTAACAACAATATAAAATTATGCACAAAAGGAATTACTAATGTAAAAAAAAAGTGGCTTTATTTATATATGTTTATATATAAATATATACGGTGGCCCCTAGAGACAAAGCACGTACAAACTCCAAAACACATTTCTAGCGTTAACTGAACTTCCAAAACAGAGCTACCTAGATCACTTAAATTACACATTGAAAGCATATGTGTATTGTTTGTATATTTATACACCAGCACTCATATATATTCAAACAATTAAAAAAAAAAAAAGTTCATTTACCTGTTACTACCACACACCAAATCCGGTCGTTGGTACTTGCTGGCTTGTGTAGCCACTAGGTAACAAAAGCTCAACACTGCGCCCTAGCATCCTGGAGAACTTCTGTTGTCTTTTGTACGTGTTTTGGAGTTTTTACGTGTTTTGGAGTTTGCACGTGCTTCGGGGTTTGTACATGTTTTGGAGTTTTCACGTGCTTCAGGGTTTGTACGTGCTTCAGGGTTTGTACGTGCTTCAGAGTTCGGACATGTTTTGGAGTTTGTATGTGCTTTGTTAGTGGCCACCGTAAATATACTTTTATTTATTCACTCCACATAAAATGTAATAAATAAATCATATAATACAAAAACCAACTATTCACATTTCAGCTTTTATCTATTTAAATTTTCCTTTTAAACAAATTTAAAATGAAACAACACAAAACACTGCAAACCACAACACAATTAAATATAAATTAAAATATGAAAACAAAAAGAACATGCATATTCTCTGTCATATGGGCCTGCATGAATAAACTTTCTGTATCCGTTATCATCCGCAACTGAAAATAGTTGTGGATGATTACTATACCTTTCTAATGTGACGCAGGGCTCTAGACTAACTTTTTGCCATGGTTGCACTGGTGTGCCTAAAAATAAAATTTAGGCGCACCAGCACAAAATTTAGTCGTACAAGCACAAAAGTTAGGCGTACCCAAATTTTTTAACTGCATTACTTAACACCGCAGTTTTACATGTTCACGTTTTTTTTGATTTGTAAATGATTAACTAACAACCTTTCAAAATGATTAACTTGACACCCCCTTTGCTGCCCAAATTAACAGCAGCTCCATCAGCCCCCATAGCAATGATTTTATCCAACCAGTTACTGCACTGGTCCCCAAGAGCAGCAAATGCTTTCTTTGAGGCAGCATAAATTCCTAAACAAAAAAAAAAAACAAAAACATTTACTTATCAGATCAAGAGTTTACAATGCAGTCTTTTTCAGTTTGAGTTTCTATATTCATGTATTATTGCTATGTTTAATTTTCAATGATGCTAGATATGGTTAATTCAGTAACACGATGTAATATTATTAATCATATACATAGGCTACGTGACATGACATGGCTTACCTTGGGCATGGGCATGCTGGACCTCAATGTGTCCAATCAGTATATTCGCTGGTCTTCCTTTTTGTAAGATACGAGCGTACACAATGACACATTCTTTTGTGGCGATGTCTGTGTCTCCATCGATCAGGAAGGCCATGTATGTACTGTTCGCAATTTCCACTGACGTCTTTTTTTTCAGTGTGTCAGCGATTACGCCTATAAACTGGGCGCACGCAACATCATTGCTGTATGTGGGGTTTATGTCCAAGCCATTTTTCCTGTGAAGAGTTATTTCTGACTTGAACTTAGTAAACGGAACTTCTTCTTTTGCAATATTGTAGGCGATGTTAAACTTAATGATCATCTCGGCCTCCTCCGATGACCTGTTTACTCCTGCCTGCCGCTGAAAGGCAGTGGGGAGCGGGGACATTTTGGCAGAGCATTTATCGCAGCATATAATGTGTCTTCTCGATGCTGTATGCTTTTTCAGCGTTTCAATTCGAAACGTATTAGCACCAGTGACAAATGCTGTGTTGCCGGCCATGGTCTTTCCACACTCGTGACAATAAATGCAGTGCATCATATTGTCAGCTTGGCTGTATCTTAGCCAGGGAAACTGGTCAAGCCACTCGATTCGAAATCTATACATTTTCTCACTTTTACTTTCAGTGGACTCCGGCTGGGAGTCGATCGTATGTGGCTCATTTTCTGATGCCGTCTCCGGACCAGTGTTTGACAAAAACGGAGAGGTTGATGGCTCCGTGTCAGAGCGCTGGCTCAGAATTTTGGACTGATCAGGCCTTAACTTTACGAAAAAGTTATCAATTGTTCTTTTCATATTTTCTCAATACCAACTTCATACACTTCTGACCTGGGCTACTCACCCATCTCTATCTGCCCGCACTTTCAAACGTAAACACAAGTAGGTCTGCAGGAATATCTGGACCACGGCCAATCACAGAGGTCCCCGCCTCTGAGTATCTCTGATTGGTTTAGAACACGACATGGGCATAATGTGTGTCTGTTGTTGAACACACGGAGACTTTCAGGGTTGCTGAAACTTTTTTTTTCCGAGAAAATACTTGGTTGCACCGGTGCGACCAAGTATTTTTTTTACTTGGTCGCACCGGTGCGACCAAGTATTTTTTTTACTTGGTCGCACCGGTGCAACCAAGTATTTTTTATTAGTCGCACCATGGAGAAATTTGGTCGCATTTGCGACCAAATTGGTCGCACTCTAGAGCCCTGTGACGTTGTTGTCCCTGGCTCTCTTTCTCTGTCTCTCCCTCCCGCTCTGTTCCTGTGCTACTGAGAGTGTAACTACTGCCCCTCCCACCTCTTCCCAGCGCAAGCACAAGGCTCGAGTGCGGAGTGAAGCGGGAAAAAAGTGCGAGAGAGAGAGAGTGAGAGAAAGAAAAAAGAAAACCCACGGCTCGCCATAAGGAGCCGGCTCGCATCGTCCACGTCAAAGAACAGTAAATTTACGCTACGGTAGGATGTTTTGACAAGGTAGGACGTTTTGTCAGAACACCGGCTCTAAGAGCCATTTCGTTCGCGACCGACACATCACTACTTCCTGAGAGTTACAGACACATCGAACCGACCTCCTCTCTCATTTCTCTTTCTCGCATTATATTAAATAAATAACCTGGTGCGTTATGTTCTTCTTTCCATAATCTTCACATTTTCAGGTATTATGCCTTCCAGTCACGTAGATAGCAAACATTTTGAATTTACACCTTTTCTCACCGCTTTGTTTGGCCTGTGAGAGGAAGCCAAAGCACCCAGAGAGAACAAACAGACACAGGAGAACACAGCCGGGTCAGATGGAGGATTCAAATTCAGGGCGCTCCTCCCGCCAGGCAACGGAGCAAACCACTGTTCCGCTGTACTGCACAGGGTGTGTTATATTATGTGGATTGAAAATGTGACGTCATTCAGGGGTAAAACCGCAAAGAATTCTGGGAACTCGTGGCAAGAGGTACTAGCGCACGCAGGCTTTCAGTAGAGATTGAAAATGTGACGTCATTCAGGGGTAAAACCGCAAAGGATTATGGGAACTCGTGGCAAGAGGTACTAGCTAGTACCTCTTGCCACACAGGCTTTCAATTGAAATTACATTACACAGCGATAAAAAGAAACACAAAAAATGGCAAGAAGCTGTTGTATTATTAACTGCGATAGCCGGTCGCATGACAGCCACGGGAAGCCGACGGGTAAAGAGATCGGTTGTTATCGGATTACGTCGTTGAAGAGAAATTGTTTGAGCCATGTTTCCGAAGTAACAAAGAGGTGATGGATGGCCTGGATTGCAGCCATTCAAAGACCAAATATAACGTCCCAGAACACTCCAGCTCACAGGTTAGTCTGCTCCAAGCATTCCCACAAAGGTCAGTCTTCTGTTGTAGTTAATACGTCATTTTTCATAACATAATTGGTAATATAGGTTACAAGCAAGTCTGGCGCTGAACAGAAATTGTCGCGCTATGCTCCTTTGTTTATTGTGCATAAATAGTGAATTGTCCTGACACGATATTGCGTTTCGCTTCTGTTATTACCATGGTACATTGACAAAAACATATACTTTTATTCACAGGATAAAACTGTTTTTTTGTATCACTAATTGCCCAGTACGATTACAGCATACAATATTATTGTCACTGCTACATTTCTGTAATGCGAACCAGAAATTATTTCCACTACTAATTAACGGTTAACGAATGTGTATTTATGAAGACGATTTGTGAGACTGGTAAACTTATGATACGTACAATGGTCTTTCGTTCTACACGGTGCATTTCAAGGTCCTGTACTCATCCGTCGGTAAACTGTACCTGGGCTTGTTGCAGTGACCTGAAGTTACTAAAAACTTCATGAGTGTATGCACTCACTCCAAGAACTGTATAATTATAAATATGAGCGTGGTGAAAGTTGGGCAGCACGCTGACGTATTTTGTCCACTCTGTGTGCTCGTAAGGGTCTAACCCTTTCACTCCTTTGATTTTTTTTCCTTGTATCTTTTCTTTGACATTTCATCAAGTCTGTCTTTGTACGGACCGGCATTGTTCTCCTTCGTTTTGTACATTCCCTTTTTGGGGGGCAAAGAAAAAAGAATTTATTGGAACCGGAGAATGAACGTTTTGCGGTGCTGCAAATGCTTGCATTTGATGCGGTACTTGGATTGTTTTGCCACGAGTTCCCGGCATGCAATGCGCGAAAGTCACGTGGTATTTCAATCTCTATACTGTTGTTCAGTGATGACGCAACGAATCCTACTTCCGGGTCTAAAGTAGTCTGCGTTTAATATGGCTTTTGTGTTGTTAACATGTTTAATGTTATGTATTTTCTTCTATTTGATCTCAAAAAGCTCCTAAAACAGTCAGTGATCACTGTTGACCTCCCTCGGCTTTTATTACCACTAATCATTTATTTAAGCTCAGTTTTTAAAACCTTAGGATGTAACTACAGCCCAGCCCATGCAGCAGTATATGAATGACTAACCTCATATTGTGGATGGATTATCTCAGTTGTTCTCCTGGCTGAAATTTGGTCCTTTTACAGCATCCTGCCACGCGATTACATTTGTTCCTGACCACCGAGAACACTCACGTTAACTTTTATCGAGTGGAAAAAAAGTTAGCTTGTTTATATTATGCTAACATAGCTGTGTCGCTAGCGGTCACGTAGCACATCATTATATACCAGCTAGCCCAACTTCAGTAACCCTACAAACGTCACTGCTGTTTAGTTTCCTGTCTTCATTTATGTTGGAAGTGATAACAGAGCTGTACTTTGAATTTGTTTCCAAAACCCCGCAGTCAGGACATGCTATATTGTATTTAGATAGAAGCTAGCGAGCTAACTCCCTGCTAACTTCTAACTCCGTTAAATGTCAAAAATTCCGTTTTCATGGATGCCTGGATGTTAAACTCAATTGTTACACCTGGTAGAGCAGAACGCTGATCATTTTATTAAAGATGAAAGACTTTAGACAGTTTTTCAACTCTCAGTAATGCCACAGTGATCGTTTGATATATGGACCTGCAGCGGAGTTTAGGCCCAGACACGGCTAGTGACGTCAGACTGAACAACCGGATAGAAAAACGGTTCATTACTCGAAGCTTTTCAACACAGTCCACTCTGGTGACATCTGGTGGCCAAATATATGAAGAGCAGCTTGAATCCACAAAATAAAACCAACTGCCTCATTATGATTGCCCACTCGATAGAGTGGAGTTCTGCCTGATATTGGGCCACCGTTGTGTTGCTTTAAACGTGTATTTATGGGGGTGAAAAAAATGTTGTTTATTTCTTTAATAAATAATTTTGACCAGTAAACTTTCCTTGTTTAAACATGCACCATGGTTTGGTCTTTGCTTGTGACTTCTCGATGTTGGTAAATACAATAATTGAAAAAATACCACGCTACATATAATATACATATAATAATGTACAACACATTTTGGAGTATATTTCTGCTGTGAGGTCCCGCCTCCTTGTACTTATGCAATTAACCGGGTTCCAACCCGGACAAACGGATCAGATTTTCACCCAGGTGTCATCCACATATCTGAACCAATGGCTTGGTGGTGTTCCAGGGTAGGATAGCAAAGCCCTCTTTTCCACTTCTTCCATGTACAAATTGGCCACAATGGATGAAACTGGGGAGCCCATGGCACACCCATGTTTCTGCCTGTGGAACTGACCCTTGTATGTGAAGTAGGTGGAATGAAGACACAGTTCAAACACACTTGGTCGGTGCTGAGAGCGGTCCTGTTGCTGAGGTTGGGGTCATCTTACGGACCACCTTCAGTGAAGACAGATGTGAAGCCTGATCTTGAAAGTTGAGCAGATGTCTGTCTCCTGAGTCTGATCTGGGAGCTGCTTCCACAGGAGGTGGGTACTGTAACAGGCCTTTTAGAAAACGCCAGCTACCACCAATCCTGTGGCAGAGGTTTACTGGAACAACATGCTCTTAAAAATATGATGCACTCACATCATCACACACGACTCTGTATATTCTGCCAGTGCAAGAGTGGAGCTCCCAACTCTCTTTCATGGTTGTTATACACACTCAGGGAATTCTTTCTGGATAATGACGATTATGTCTGTTATAAATTACATTATTTAATGTAATAACAATTCATATTTTAAACATTTTTGTGCAACATTATTACTGCCATTATGCTGTTATTACAAAACACTATCATCACATGTTCTCATTGTTCACCTGGTGAGGCTCAAAGCGCTCCCAGCTGGAGTCCAACCGGAACGCTGTCTGATAGAGGGAATGATTTAAAAATGTTGATACTGTTTTGTCAGGAAAGAACTATCGACCACACACAAAGCAACGTAGTTACTACACAAACAAAATTTATGTGGCCATATGGGAGACATTTGAATCTGAAGGTGCTTCCGACACAAAGGAAAAATACACTTCTTCACCTTCAGCAGGGATATTTACACAAACTGTTGATTTTGAATTTGGAAAATACAGGATTTGTTTGTTTTGTTCCGATGAACTAATATTAGAAACAGTTATTCTACAATGCTTTATGTTACAAAGCAAGTCTCATAATAAGAAATGTCAAATATGAACAAAACAGGAAGCAGATTCTAGTTTTAAGGGCAAACTATATGAAAAAAGTTGTTCCTGTACAGATAATTGTAAGAGCAGTCGTGGCTTTGTGTTGGTGTGAGATAAAGGAACAGTTTAAGACTAATATTTCTGTTTGTCACTATGCAGAACAGTTAGCGCGGATCTTTCACTATACTGTCACTCAATGACTTTATTATCAGCTGTGTGAGTCTGCAGCACAGGAAGTTCCAGCTTCTCACACTCGGTCATCTTCAGGGTTAAGTACTGGGCCACCTCGTTGGGATCGGTGAACAGTGGAGCCGGAACATTCTGAAAAGGAGGACACAACGAATCAAACTGAAGAACTAATCTGGAGTCAAAATAAAAACCACATATTAAAGTAAAAATTGATCTGAATATTCATATTTATATAAAAAACAACAAATAATAATGTACTTCAGAATCACCCATGAAAAACAAAAATCCTAAATGCTGTATAAACAGCATCATGAACGTGTGATGGTGCAGCACAGTCAGCATGTCAGTGTGAGCAGTCCTGGTGCTGCTTCAGACAACACGAGTACACTGAGCGCACCACAGCTCCCAGCTTCCTCTGCAAACACACTGCTAACATGCTGGGGTTCTTCTGCACACTGACATCTCGTCCCAGGACGGGCACAGGCAGCTGTCTGACGCTGGTTTCATTATTATTGTTGTTGTGATACAGTTTTAGTACATTTCCATCGTCACCCTTAGCCCTCTACAACATGAATTTAACTGTTTTGTTCTGATTTCTTTTTTTTTAGAATTAAATATTTCATCCTACATTTTGATAGCTTGGAGCGTCCTCTACTGATACATCAGCCAACAAGTATCCACAGGTAAGCCAGCGGTCTGAGAGCGACGTGCTGTCAGGATAATAACTGTGAGGTGTTGAGGATGTGGCTGAACAGACTTTGAACATGAGAAGGATTTTAAATTCAAGTCTGAATTTATCAGGGAGCCACTGAAGGGAAGCTAATAATCTCTTTGCAGTGCCAGTGGGCGGAGCTTTGAGTCAACTGAAGGCTTTTCAGGTCATGTTTTGGACATCCTGAGAATAATGAACCCGTTTTTTAGCAGCACTCTGACTCAAGATGTTTCTAACTTTAATGACATTGCACAAATGAATCAGGCGAGCTCTACGTATTTGTTGAAAGTACACCTGAGGCCATCTGAGCAAAGTATCAGGTTGGACATCAACTTTTAACATTTTTAGGACCAAGTATAATATTCCTCTTTTGGAGATGATGAGTTAACTCTTTGATTACTTCTCTTTCAAAACGTCTATAATGAAGATAAGATATCAGTCTATAATTAGCCAAGGCAGCTGGATCAAGTAAGGGTTGGAAGTCCGTGGTATGTAACCTGTTAATAAAGACAGATTCATCCTGTTAAAACCCGAAGCATTAATTCATAGGGAAACAGATGGACACCATCTGTCCAGGTTTTCCCACAAAGTTTGCCAATAAAACCCACGTTGTTTTTCTGGACACTGCTCAGACAGGAGAACGCTACTAGTCCAGGTGGAGAGGGGACCACAGAAAGCTTCAGAGTCTGACATCTTTTTAGCAAAACTACCATCGACACAGTATTGGTAAATGGACTGATTCTTATATAGCACTTTTCTTCTCTCCCACAGCACTCAAGGTGATCTATACAACATGCTTTATTCACCCATTCATATTGTTCTATCCTGTTTCCATCTAAGCAGCAGAACAGACTTCACCAACTTCACGAGGACATGACGTACTCTAGGGGGCGCTGTGTTTGCTGCCCAGGACCGAGGAGCCTGATTGGCAAGTTTACCCTGAAGGACATCCATGGAGGACATCGTTTAGCATGTCCGGTTTGGCGGTGGGTCAGTGATGGTCTACGGAGGCATGTCCATGGATACCCACCCTCACCTGACCCCAATCCAACTGAACACCTCAGGGACATCATAGTTCGGTTGCACCTCGGACTGTCCAGGAGCTCGGTCCAGATCTGTGAGAAGAGCTGCTAGTGCACCGGAGGAGCATGGTCCCATGTTGTCAGGCATGCATGTGGCGGCATAAACACTACTGAGGCCCATTCTGGCAACAAGCACTAGCCTGGTGCACATTTTTGTTCACTTTGATTTACAGCTTGTCTTTGAATTCAGCCTGTGATTATTTTCATTTCATTTCATGTTGTGGTATCCTTCCTTTTCTAACACATTAACCAGTCCAGTCAGTAGATTATATTTTTTAAAGCTCAATGAGGATAAAACTGAAATCCACCTTACAGGCATCAAATCCAACCTTTTGAAGGCGAACCATTTCTCTCTCACCATCGATAACTCCAGTTTTCCCCTCTCCTCAGGTTAAGAGCCTTGGTGTCATCCTAGACAGTTCACTGTCCTATAAATCTCACATCAATAATCTCACCTGCCCATTTCCATCTATGCAGCATTAACAGATTACATCCTGCACCCAGTCTACATCCACAGTCTCGTTACCTCCCACCTTGACTATTGTAATTCTCTCTTACATGGTCTCCCCCCAAAATCCCTCCATCAGCTTCAACTGGTTCAAAACTCCGCTGCCTGCATTATTACCAGACAGATTATTACCAGATTATTACCAGAACCCCTCCTACCAGCACATCACCCCTGTTCTTCAGGAATTTCACTGGGAGCCTGTGAAATTCCGAATAATATACAAACTTCTTCTGCTCACCTTCAAGGCCCTTCATGACCTTGCTCCTTTTTACCTTTCTGACCTGTTAAGCACCACCTGTTCTGCCGTTCACTTCGATCCTCTTCTTCTGTCCAGCTTGTTGTGCCTTCCTTCCGCCTCACCACCATGGGAAGCAGAGCCGTCAGCTGCTCCGCTCCCAGGCTGAGGAACTCTCTCCCCCAGATGTAAGAAACACTTTCTCTCCCCCAATTTAAATTTCAACTCAAAACCCATCTGTTCAAATCTGCATATTCACTGTGAACCTAATGTTTGTTCATTTTATCTTGTGCTTTTTTGTTTTTATTGTTCATCTTGTTATTGATCTATTATGTGTTTTACTCTTTGTTAAGTGTCCTTGGTTGTCTTGAAAGGTGCTTTTAAAATGTACTATTATTATCAGGCCTCGCAAAATTTCAAACTCCCTGGTAGCCCTTCGGGCAGGGACTCTTCAGTTTTAGCCCAAAATAAATTTAAGTAGCCCGAATAAAAAAGAGCAATGTTTTGATTGATGTTTTGTTTCTCGTTTTGTTTCCGTTACAATATTATACATTAAAGTATAATATTGTAACGGAAACAAAACATTAATCAAAAAATTGTTGAAAAACAAATTACAACATTGTATAAAAATGACAATCATCAACTCAAATACTTGGTTCTAATTGAACAGAAATTTCTATGAACTTGTAAGAACTGTGTAGGACACGAATCAGTCTGTGTCAGATCCTGAATTTGAAATTTCCACTGAAGTCACGGGTAAGAGGCAAGTGGAACCAAGATCGAGGCCGTTTGCTTTTTGAAGTTTGCAAAGACTGCTAAATTTTGCCAGTGGTAGTTCACTCTTTGCAACATAGTAGCTGTTCTAAACAGATTTTTCAGGTTTATTTTTAGTATGTTATTTGCAATTGGTGTTTGTTCTGGGAAAGATATTGCAGACTGAGCAATAATGCATTTCTTGCATTTCTCATGGGTTCTAATGGGGTCTTTCTTAAAATGACTGGTTCCAGTAACAAAGGCGCTTGTCGACTCAGAAATCGAGGGAAAACCAACAACACACCCGGCAGAACATTATGTTATTTACACGGGTGCACATAAGTGGTCTGCATGTGCGCATTCGCTGTCAAAATAAAAGACACGCACCAGATAAGAAGTTGCAGCGCGCGTTTGCGTCCATATAAAAGGCTGTTTTTGTCCTAGAGTGGGATTTTCACGGCACATTCTGCACCACATCTCTGTGCGTTCATCATTTGTTTGAAGCCAGCTCACCTCCTGCAACCACTTTTCCGAGAATACGCGCTTCTTTTGTGGTTCGGACTCCTGACGTTTCTTTGGAGGTGGAGGAACATCACAGTAATTGCTTAAAGGAGCTTCTTCGACATCTTTAAGAGTTTTAAACAAATGTCTGTCCTCCTCCTGAAAATCTTATGTACGCAAACATGCGTTGCAACTTCTTATCTTGTGCGTGTTTTTTATTTTGACAGCGAATGCGCACCTGCGGACCACTTATGTGCAGCCCTGGTTATTTAGCTCGTCATGTTGCAGCCACAGAAATTCTTTTGTCCATGAAACCATAAAGCTGCACTTTCTTTTTGCCTTATAGTCTGATTTGTCATAACTTCTCCGTTTTGTGGTAAGCTTTTCTTTGGCTGTCACTTCTTCACCCTGACCTGTCTTATTTGGCTCAGCAGAACTAAAATATATATCCTGCTGCTTTTACACACACACTCACATAAGCTCAGCGATTCTCTGCGCGATCAACCTCTCACATGTTTAAGCTGCGGGAGATTTCACTTGTCATGTTTGCATAGTAAGCTAACGATTAATAAGACGATGTCAGAGGAATTGGTGCACAAATTATCATCACTCACAGATCAGTGCTGTCGCTCTCTATACACAGTTCGCACGATTGCAAAGTGAAAGCAAAAAAACAAGCGCAAATTCAAACGCGACTTCAATATGTCACATATTGACAGTGGCTCACCGATGCCAATGACATAATTACCCAGCTACATTTCTGAAAGAATGCAAAAGCATTGACATATATTTTTCCTTCCTACGATAGTTATTAACAAATCCAAAAGGAGTCGGTGCTAGAATAAAGTGCCAGACGACGTTCAAACTCACACAAAGCCTTTCGTGAACATGAAAATATTCGGGCTCTGCTTTGGATCGAAGAAGCCAGTAAGTGGAAACAAATAACAGAATCACAGCTCTGTGTCACTGCTCACCTTCAGCTCTGAGATTTTGCTTTCCCTCGTAGTGAACTCTCGCAGCATGTAATCCTTCCCAGCCTGAAACCAAACGTTACATCACGTGAGTCACTTTGAAGTCTGTCACCTGCCCGTGATGAAGTCTGGCAGCACACTCTCAGGTGATGAAACAACTTACCTCGTGATATAGTCGAGTATCGTTTATTCTAATCAGCACTCCGTCCACTCGCAGGAAGAAACGCATCAACAGGAAGAAGCTGGTCGGCATCACTCGCTGCATCAACAAGAAACATCATCGTCATCATCAGTGTTAAATCGGCTGCTCATTTGGATTTGGCAGTCCCACGGGACAGGAAGACGGCACTCACAATTTTGACGCTAAGCATAGAGACTCCATGGTCGTGCAGCTCATCTTCAAACAGCAGCACCTCATCAAAGAACATGATGTGTTCCCGAGCCTTAAGCTTCTCCATGTCAATACGCTCGGCAGTCTCAGACACCTTCACATGAAAACCTCACATCACTTTCTTACAAACCTGTGACTGTGAAGAGTGAACAGTGTCAAACCTGCCTACCTTTATCTGCATGCTTTCTCCTGTCAGAGTGCCTCTGTAGTCTGTGGTGTACGTCCAGTCATAAGGTCGGATCACATCTTTAGAGTGTTCAGAATCAGCTCTGGAAGGGATATCATCCAAGATGTTTAGCTCAGTAAGCCAGTGTAACCCTGAGCCTATACTACACCTTTAGCTGACAGAATGAACGCACCACACTTTGTTCTCTAGGGTATGACTGAAACACCAAGACCTGTCAAATACATTGGACAGTAGCTGACAGTCAGAAAATTGGTGCAACGCAGCGGCGTCGCAGAAAATCTGCCGCAGAACGCCGTAGACAGACACAGCAGCACGCCGAGTCCCAAGTACTGGTCTAAAAGTGGGTTTTTATCCAAGCAGAGAAGATTATCTGACAGAAGCTAACAGTGAGCGTCTTACCTGCTCTCCTGCCATTCCTGAGCACACGCCACCTTGACGCTATCCTCCATGTTGCTGACTCTCTTCAGGGAATCAACAGCATTGAATTCAATCCCGTAACCGTCCGTGTGCTGGATGCGCAGTATGTTGTCTCCAAACAACATCTCTGGAAGAGAAGGCATGTTCATGTCTTCTGCTAGCCTGGAAAGTCAAACAGTGAAGACTGATATCAATCAGGTTTTCTCATCTATTCTAGTCGTTTTGGGAGGATTCAAAACATCAGAAACAAATCGAGCAGCGCCTGCAACAATATTAGTTTGTTTTCTTTAACGTGTCGCGGCTGCTTCTTTCAGTGTCTACATTATTCATTTATGGTTATTTCTATTTTTCCACCATGTGATCACATCACAGCGAGAAGATGTGATGATGCTCGGTGCGTTGCTGTCTGATGAAGAGGACGTGTTACAGCTTTTGTGATGCAATAAACAGGCAAAAACAGCTGATCATGTAAACACGACTCATGTGGACACACACAGACTCTACTGTTTGGTTCTCTGACAGTCCGCCTGGTTACACAGGCTGGACCCAACACAGCTTAGATGATATTAAAATGTGACAAATATCTCACCGTTCAATGTCCTTGGACTTCATGATGTGGTTTTTGGAAGCAGTCACTTTCCATGGTCCAAAGTTGAAGTCCTGCTTACTGCTCTTGAAACCATGTGACATCATCATGGACAGAGAGGCCAGCATCAACTGCAAGACAAACATCAGCAGGTTTGTCCAAACAGAACAGGTGGACAGTATCTGCTGTTCAGAGCTTATGGTGTGTTTGTCTGTTTAAATGCGATGACTTTGTAGTTGTCATGTGTTGTCTTTGTTAGAAACCAAATCTGGCAAGGACACAGTGAGCTCCTTCCACCGATGCAAAATCCCTTTCCAGACATTTTCACTAAAAGGGCGATTTACTGGCTGTAGCTGGTCCCAAAGTTGAAACCACTCACAGGAGTAGTTGTGGAAATTTCGACTGTGGGAAACCCGCTGATGATTTGCAGAAGTGGCCCACAGATGCTGACCATCCAAATGATCCCTGGTCAGGGTTTTCAAAGCTGCTCAAACGTGGGCACCGAGACAGAAGAGCAGCACTGTGCCAGTGAAGAGCTGTGACTACAGTCAGGGTCAGCTCCGTGCCCGCCAGCTGCTGCACAACAATCCGAGAAAATCACTGCGCAGCGCATTTTGCTAAAGAGGATAAAAATCCCAAATAACAGAGACATCCGAGGTTTAAAAAAAGGAAATTCTTGTCAGCCGTGCAACATTTAGTTATTCCTACAAGCTGGTCGGTTTGTAGCAATAACTAAATGTTGGTCAGGCCGTCAGCAGCTTTATTATGAGTGAACATACCGAATCTGTGACTCGTATTATTATAAACTTGCACGATCTGCACACTTAAAGTAGCTGAGGCTCGGTTCACGCACAGCGTGTTTGCCGTGTTACAGAAACAAATATTAGCACAAAGGCTCGCCGGACGTTTGTTTCCCTGCGCTGACTCGATGTTCGCTCAGGCAGCTCCAAATGCTTCGTCCCAGTTTAGGCTGTGAACGTAAAGCTCTGCGGTCAAACACACAGGCTGTACACAAACACACAAACACATTCATTTACCTTGATGTTGTTGTCGAGCGTTACCTGTCATTGGAGGCTCCCGGGTACGCCGGTGAAATCTGCCCGGTGATGTTTGTGACGCTCGCACTTTGGTTCCACTTTCAAACCTTTCTTTAAAAAAAAAAAAGATAATCATTTTTCGGTGTTTGTGGGTGAACACGAATTCAGTGGTGATCTCACAGTGTTTCATTAACATAAAACATTTTGAAATAAATTCGGAGAGTTAATCGTCTGTTTTTAGAACTGCGGCTGTCGGTCTTACTGTTGGCCGGTTTCAGCCCATCCCTCCTTCCTCTGGTCTCCTGGCCCCAGCCTCCTCCTTTGTCCTCGGTCAAAAGCAGCCATGCCTTATTCAGCACTGAAATCTTAACGATGATATGCATGCTCGATTTGGAAAACATTTGATCCTGATGCAGTCCTCTGCATTTATGCCTGTGACATGCTCCAAGTCAAACAGTTGTGAGCCCTACTGCTGTGTCTCAAGTCGCCTCCTCCTTTCATGTGCTGCAGATTCAGCCGTCCTATTCAATCCCTCTGTAACCAGCAGGTCACAGGTGCTGCAGTACAGGTCTAGCAGCATCTCAAGGAAGGACATGGCATTTGCCCAATTACATTTGAGCCTCTGAAAATGGAGAGCTGTAAAGAGATGGCAGTGGAAATGGTAATTAAATAGTTACTTAATACTTGTGAAACCAAGCTGAAAATCTGCTCTTAAATCACATCTTCATTGAAAAACCACTATTGTGATGTTCAGAGGTGAAATCCTAAAAATGTTATGAACCTGTCTGTGAAGATTGGCCTCGGTCTCTGGTATCAGTGTTTCCATGAACTGGCCAACATCTACATTCATCATGACTGTAGCATCTCGTCTTGTACGGTTGCACCATTCTTAATGAAGCTTTGCATAAACAGCTTATAATATTTTATACAAATGACACAATCATGCATATATGTCACATTAGATCATGATGATGGCGACCGCTCCGTGTGGGCCGCCTCCCCGTCTCCTGCTTGGGGTCAGGTCTCCTGACTGTGATGGCGGATTGTGTTTGTGCATCGATTAGGCGCCGTTTGTTTTTGTATGCACGTCGTCGCAGGAATGACCAGTTGTGTTTTCCTGGCACTGCTGTATTACTGACACACTCAAACTAATAACAGAAACCAATAATTACATTAAAAACAAACTAGATGAGCCCGTCGATTTTACAAGTCTAGTCTATGGTTACAGCAGTGAGAGGCTACAACACAGCAGCTATTACTACTGTTACTGCACAGGCACACAGAGCCATGCAGGTTTTCCCAGTGACGTTCCTGTTAATCCTCATTATACAAGAAGACATTTGAACTCAAGCAGTAACTGTCAAAACTTTGTAAAGGTCAATCTTTAAATACCAGCTTTATTCAGGAAAAGAGGTCAAAGACAAATACGACGTTTTGATAACAATCAGGTGTACATCAGTAGCTGACTGCAGGTGAACTACAGGACACGCAGCAGGTTCTCACTCCACAGAGCAAGGGCCAGGTTGAGTTTGTCCTCCTGTGTGGGCAGCTGAAGCTGGGCAACAACCAGCTGCTCTGCCAGCTGGAGCTGCCGCAGGGCCTGGAGGTAGGACAGGGGAAACTGCAAGCCCTGCAGACACAGACATATGGTTGGGGTGGAGACCTTTTTCAACACACATGTTCAACACACATCCATATAGTGCGCTTCATTGTCTCACTGTCCATGTCCAATCAGAAGGTAAACCCAGGTCCTTCTTCAAATACCTGATGATATAACACAGCTGCACATCTCACTGGTATTGATTGGTGGATATTTTCAGCATGTGACGCTCAGCCTCACAGTCTGGGGTCTTTACCTTGGAATGTAAAGCACCTTGAGATAACTGCTGTGAACTGGTGCTGTATAAATAAAGCTGCCAGTGCTAACCCTCAGCCTCCCAGTACACACACCTATCGGGTCAAAATCTTACGTCAGCTTGTTCTCCAGTTATGGCATTAACAAGACTTTCAGAGAACATGACCTCTGACCTTTATGTTGAGGTCACAGACTTGAACTGGTCCAGTTCTTCAGCAGCAGCACCTGTGTGTCAGTGTGAACCTCCTACACTGCCTGATCCGAGTGACAGCACCCGACCAGCTTTTACAGTTGAGGATAAAAACCCTTAAAAACACTCGTTTTAAACCAAACATGGACAAATGTTTCGGTTTTCGCGGGTCACACTAACTGTTTCGTGGCTGTTCGAGGTTTCGTCACAGAGGATAAATATCTGTGGCGGTGGATTTCTGCACCTCTGCAGCAGAACACTGCTGAACATGTGTTATGAATATGAAAGGACCATCAGCGAGGTATGGCATTACCGTGGAGATGCTGCGTTCTTCCTGGTCATCACAGCTGTCACCCATCATGTGACCTTCTCTCTGGTTCTTCAAAGAATGCAAGACAAATACTACCAGCTCTGTGGCGTCGTCCTGAAACACACACAGTTCAGAGCACACTGTTAGAGCGCACGCACAGAACCCCAACAGGGCTGCACATTTCTGTACTTACAGCCTTAAAGGACTCACTGTGCTCTGTGGGCGGGGCTCCACTGTTATTACCACGTGGTCTTTAAAGGTCAGAATCACTGTATCCTCCAAGGCAGGACTCTTTCCAGCTGTGACACACACCATATGTTTATATGCACAAATGTACATCACTGAAAAATCGATCTGAATGCATCCATGACATACATGGTGAAGACAGCTGCTGCTGGCAGTAAGGAGGCAGTCTGTTCATGATGAAGTCTCTCTTCATGTGAGTGAAGCCCAGGTCCTGCGCCCCAGTTTCCATCTCGTCAGCCAGAGCTCTGAGGCTGGCGGCCAGCCGCTGGTTGGTGTGCAGGCCTGCACTGCTGCTCTACACACAGACATGCATGTGACTGTGAATGCATCTCATTCATATTTTACATAATTCAGAAAGCATTAGAAGTTGAGCTGTAATGACAGAGGCACAAATACAGACCTCGCTCTCTTCTGAAGCTATTTTCGTTTTATATTCATTCTTAGAAGATAAATCTTCTAAAAACTATGAAAGCAGTGCATTATGAGGACCCGTTTACCTCAACATTGCTCCAGTTTCAGGGAAAAAGATCACAGAACAGCTTTAAGTAATTATGAGTCAATTAAAAACAGCACATTGCAGATGTTACACACACTACCTGTCAAACGTTTGGACAGAGATTCTCATTTAATGCTTTCTCTTTATTTTTACTTCTTCAAACTGATACAAACTGAAGACATTAATATAATAAGCATGACGGGTGGAATTATGTAGCAAAGAGAAAATGTATAAATAACTCTACATATATTTCAGATTCTCCAGCGCCCCCCGCGACCCTGAAAAGGATAAGCGGTAGCGAATGGATGGATGGATGGATATTTCAGATTCCTGACAGTAGACGCCCTTTGCTTTGTTGACAGCGCTGCAAACCCTCGGCCTTCTCTCAGTGAGCTTCATGATGTAGTCACCTGACATGGTTTCACCTCACAGTGAGCCTGTCAGGGTTCGTCTGTGGAGTTTCTTGCCTTCTTAATGACGTTGGGACCATCTGTTGTTTGTGTCAGGTTGGTGCACAGCTGACAGGCCTGTTTGACAACTGTTAGAAACAGTCCCTCATTACTTTAAGAACTGAAGGTCAGTCAGTGCATAAAATTGCTAAAAAGGTGAACGTATGGTCTCTACGTGCATGGTTCCCACTGTGAAGCATGGAGGAGGTGTGATGATGGTGTGGGGGGCTTTGCTGGTGACGCTGTTGGGGATTTATTCAAAACTGAAGGCAGACTGACCCAGCATGGCTACCACAGCATCCTGCAGCCACAGGACAGGACAATGAGCCCAAACACACCTCCAGGCTGTGTGAGGGCTGTTTGACCCAGAAGGAGAGTGATGGAGTGCTGCACCTGATGGCCTGGCCTCCACAGTCACCTGACCTAAACCCCGTGGAGATGGTTTGGGATGAGATGGAGCGCAGAGTGAAGGCAAAAGGACCAACAGGTGCTCAGCATCTCTGGGAACTCCTTCTAGACTGTTGGAAACCACTTCAGGAGACGACCTCATGAAGCTCATGGAGAGAATGAAAGAGTGAGCAAAGCAAAGGCTGGCTTTGACCGCTACTTCACACTTTTTGTTTACTGCATGATTCCACATGTGTTCATTCATAGTTTGGATGCCTTCAGTGAGACTCTACGATGTAAACAGTCATGAAACTAAAGACAAACCATTAAATGAGAAGCTGTGTCCAAACTCCTGACTGGTACTATGAAACCATCTCATATACTGCCATAGATTCTTCAGCGTGCAGTCACAGACAGAAAAAGCATCTGTCAGGATCAGTTTGGAATAATATGTCATGGGAATACAGAGATGGTGTTCATACTGTCGTGATTACCAGTAAGAGTCTTCTGGCCATCCCCTCTCTGAGGCTGACTTCCCTCCTGCTGCGGCCACACAGTAAGCTGGGAAATACGTCCAACAGCAAATCTCCCCATGACCTGACAGCAGGCGGGGACAGTGAGACAGTGTGGGACTGATTAGCAACAGAGAACTCTTCTGGATCTCATTCACACACCAGTTTTGTTTGAGCACGACAGAAACAATCATCATCAAACCCATCTGTTATCAGTGTTTGGAGCTTTGAACAGGACCAGTTCTTCTGTTTCTTATTGGCTGAAAACCTGATGATGTACCCTGACTTTACTCTGCTGAGCAGACGTCTGTTCTACTGAGTCGAGTACGAGTCTGTGTGCCGGATCAGTGGGCAGTAGTTTTACTGCACACTTACTCCCTGACATGCCAATAAAGGAAAAGGAAGTGCGATTTCAACAGAATCTTTTTTTTTTATGAAAGTTGATACTTTGTAAAAACAAACAAACAAACAAACAAATCACTTTCAAAATTCTACATCGCCTTGTTGTCAAGTCACTGGATTCATGAGATTTTCATTAAGTGTAACCTCTCAGGTCAACGCCATGGAATTTGAACTCTTCTGAGTTAGTAGATGCTCCTACAGCCGGGTCTCGAACTCCAGGCCTCGAGGGCCGGTGTCCTGCAGGTTTTAGATGTCCTTGATCCATCACAGCTGATTTAAATGGCTAAATGACCTCCTCAACATGTCTTGAAGTTCTCCAGAGGCCTGGTAATGAACTCATCATGTGATTCTGGTGTGTTGACCCAGGGTGAGATCTAAAACCTGCAGGACACCGGCCCTCGAAGCCTGCAGTTCGAGACCCCTGACCTATGGTATCAATCTGAGACTACCTCGGTCTCCAGTTAGCACATTCGCAAAATTTTTATCTGCTACTATCAGCCTTTTAGGGCTTGGGGTAAAAAGGGGAAGAAGAAGAAGCTTACATTCTCTGGTAGGTGCTGAGAGTTAAGTGGATGGAGCAGTTCACTCCTGCCGGGGTTCTGGCTTGATGGATGGTTCCCCGAGGAAAGTACAGCAGATCTCCAGCCTGTCCAGAGAGAAGACTTGTTCATACTTAAAACACTGTGATTAACATGGTCAGACAGAGCTCTGTGTTACTGGTCTCGGTTAAAGGTTTTGTACATATAAACACAGAATAAGTTCAATTATGTCTCACATAATAAAGCAATGACATGACTGTTCAAACTTAGTTTAAGAATTCAAATCAAAAATCTTTGTTCTGTGTAAAAACTTCAAAAAGTATCTTTGTTTCATAATAACTGTATGACCTCATAGTGACATCAGCCACAAGTAGTCCTCACACAATGAGGCAATACTTGGAATGTGACCCATCCTTGTAAATGTTGAGTCAAATTGTTACATGTTGTCATTGTGTTACTTAAATTTGTAAGTCTTAGTTCAAGCAGCAGGATCAAAGACATTCCTTTGTCTCGGACCACCTCCCCAGCCTGTTGGTGGGGGGGCTGTAGTGTTTTATAGGGACACATCCTATGAGAGGGTTCTGTTTCTTACTTAGTGACTTGCGTCTTGCTGTTGTAGTAGAATTATCTTGGCCTTCCAGCAGTAGGTCTGTGCTACACTGACCCATCAGTAAAATTCACATGAAATTCCTAATTCAAACCCAGCCCTTTGTTCTCATGTGGCAGTGTAGCTGAAGGAGGATTCAGGGTCACTGATCCAGCTCTAACTACATGTTTTATTAAAAGGAAAGTTTGAAGCCTAATCTTGAAAGTAGAGATAGTGTCTGTCTCCTGAATCCAAACTGGGAGCTGGTTCCACAGAAGAGGGGCCTGAAAACTGAAGGCTCTGCCTCCCATTCTGCTTGAAGCAATACCACGCTATGAGGTCTGTAAGATACGACTGGGTCTGATTATTTGAGACCATGTGCGAGACAAAGGATTTCAACCTTGATTCTGGATTTAACAAAGACAACAGAGTCAAGCACGTCTGATTTGAGCTCCTTTTCTTTTCCGCCTCTGTGGGAGAAACATTTAAGGAACCATTACTACTGCTCCTCCAGGGACTTCTGCACCCCTGCCCA
Source organism: Maylandia zebra (assembly GCF_041146795.1). Lineage (NCBI taxonomy): Eukaryota > Metazoa > Chordata > Actinopteri > Cichliformes > Cichlidae > Maylandia > Maylandia zebra. The sequence continues at coordinate 641,630 of NC_135176.1, read as the reverse complement.
TTCCTACAAAGACATTCCCAAAGATGATCATACGTTTGAATAAAAATGAACATTAAACCTTGAACAGAAGATGTACTGCAGAATCAGATCATACTTGCTTTAGCTGATATAAAGTGCTGTACCTTCAGTATAATATCATGAGTTGGGATGCCAATACTGTCCTCTGACTGCACGCTGTATTCAGCTGCCAGTGGAACAGTAGGATTATAAAGACGCCAATGTTTCTGTCCCTGCAGCTGCAAGATAAACACCTGTGCACAGAGCACCATGGAGATTAGCAACACGTATGCTGGACCGCACATTACTCACATCATCCACAGTTATTGTTGTACCTCTACATCATCATAATGAGGTGGAAGGCCCTGCGACTCCTCTGGGGTGATATAGATGTTCGAGCCCACCAGAGCCCCAAAGAAGCACTCCAGCTTCTCCTGAATCCTCCACAGCTCATCCTGACAACACACAGAAGACCTGCTGAGAGCGGCCTCCACATGCACAGTGTTAGCTCCACAGGTACTTGGACAGTGTCATGATCTTTGAAATCTGGCCTATGTTCACAGTGGGTGTTGAATTAAACAGTTCAGGCTGATTGGAGTGAAGACTTTAATCTGAACAAAAGCTGTGTCGCATACATGTGACAGCGCCGAGCCGGAGTTAAATCTTATAAGCACAGGCTCATCGAGGAATATGACAACAAGCCTTTGCTGAAGTTTGACTGCTACGCCGAGCGTGTCGTGCTGGACTGCAGGGCGACGAGGCGGCTGACCACAGACGGAAAGCTGACCGAGGAGGTGGATGCCTCGGTGACACATGTTCGACTATGTGAAGGGAAAGTTGCTGCAAGAAGCCAACGTGACACTGGTTTGAACTTCAGAGATCAAGGAACAGTGTGAACGAGTAAAGCTGCAGATGGCAGCGATGGAGGGGAACTTTAATACAAGCAAACACTGTGAAGATGGGAAAGAGAAAACAGATAAACGTGGGGGTCAATTTGCTAAGGAACAGGCGTGCCTCAGGACGATCATGTAGAGAATACAGTGGAAAGCAACAGTGAGATGTGTGCAAACAGAATCAGAGCCAAACTATACGTTTGTAATGAGAGATCAAACACAGTGACATGTACCGTTGGTGAAGTAGATCTGTAATGCCAGCTGACTTCACTGCATCAAGCAACAGGAGAGCCAATACTCAGCAAGGAAACTGCAATTCAACTAGATGTGCTGGGAGTGGGTGCAGACATGTCCAGGGTGACATTAAAGCAGAAATAAGACACAATATCCACACACAGCGGCACACAGTTCCTATCTTTGACACCCACGTGGACACAAGTAAACGGTGACGTGAAAAGGAATGCACATCGCACAATCCGAGGGGTTAGACTGGAAAAAGGAACTCCGGAAGGACGTCACAATCCACAACTGGGACGAGCCCGGCAGAGCTACTCTTCAAAGGACAGTAAGAGGAAAATCCCCACAGAGACACAGATGAGGAGGAGGAGGGAAGATCAATGAGCACAGGGCAGAAACTCAGTGGGAGACAAATCCCCCACTACATTCAACAACACATCAGATCAGGTGGTCAGGATGGATGGAGAAACACAGATATCACACGAAACACGACTGAGCACAGCAGCAAACAGGCTGCAGAGACTAACAGTGAGCCGAGCCTGACTGAGCCCCCACCCGTGAGGCCTCATGGGAGACCAGGATGCAGTGCTACTGGTTTAGTCTAACATGAGGTGGTGGATGTTGAAAAGAAGAAACAAAGGTGCTCGGCAAGAAATGAAATTGTTTGGTGAAAAGGAAATGAGATGGTCTGAGAGAAATGTGTACATGGAACATCCAGACACGGGTTTGTGAACAATGCTCGGCCATAGAAACGTCTTCAGTTTCATGTACTGGTGATGTGTGTGGTCCAGAGGCGAGGGCGCCAACACAGCTGTGCAGACAACAACTGCTCATCACAGCTGGCCATGTATCGGCAGCGCACCAAACACACTGCATACACAAAAAGGAAACAGGTGGATGAACCATGAATGCAAACTGGTCCAAAGGCAGCAAAGCCATGACACTCACCTTGAACCTCTGCGGCTGGTGGTACTGGACGGTGGCTTTGTTCTGACTCATGATCTTATTGAGAACACTGTGCTTCACTCGGCCTTCCTTGTTCAGAAGCTTTTTCTTGCCGTTGACGCAGCGAACGACGTTGATGTCCCTGTAGTACTCGAGACCCTGAGAACACAGGCTCTGCAGGTCACACAGCTGAAACAGGGACTGGTAGTACGAGGCTGTGCCAGGATCAGACCTCTGCAGATGAAGAGGCTTCTTCTCCCAATACTCTGAGAAGAACCGATCTGTCCCCATCGGCTGGATGAGGCTCTCGAACAGTGTGGCTGGGCTCTGGAAGCAAAGGGGTGAAGTGTCGCTCTGCTCCTCTTTGCTTCGTTTGACAGCGGGCTGCTCTTGGTCAGCGATCCGTCTCTTCACACTCGGAGTTTTGCTTTTCTTTGGCATCTTTTCAGTCTGCACACAAGTCCAGAGAATATTATTAGAGTTAAAGCAACACATTGAAGGTTACTGAATTCATTATCTGATCATTCCTATATCAAATTCCTTTTCTTGCACGGTGAGCGCTGTTGAGCTGTGTCTTACTTAAACTGGCCAAAGTCTGCTGGAGCAAACTGGGAACACTTGATCATCCCACTGAGCCAGTCTGTGGATCAGCTGTGTGGAGCAGACAAACTCTTAGCTTCTCCCGCCTCTTTCACCGCTCACACAGCGACACCTCTGGTCAGAAGGAGTAATAGCACCCACAGAAGCTCGTAACGTTCAGATTCAGTCCATACAAGCTTGTACACACAGCACAGCCCACACCGCAAGCATCGCTGCGAACAGAGTTTTCTACCCGAACGGTGTTTGGGATGGTCCCGGATCAGGATGGGCTGACGGAGCACCGGTGAAGGTGCTCGGTCATAAAGCGGTGCTCGGATCACGAAGACGCCGTGACAGCTCCATCACAGCCATAGCAAAGCGACGGCTTTATGTTCCACATCACCACATCCAACAACCCCACGCACTCACTCACCTCCCAACACACCTCCACTCGAGCTCGATGACGAACCCGGTCAGCCACACGTGTGACTTCACAAGTGTTTTCCAAATTATGTCCGACTGGAAACTCACACCAGCGTCAGAACACGGGACATGTAGTGAGACACAAACGGGGACTTTAGCGTTTTACACGTGTCAGATGGTCCGAGAGGAAAACAGGAGCAGGACGTTGCTCGCTGTCGGGACCAGCGACACGCATGCGCTGGAGAAAGCCGGCACCATCAGTCATTCAGCGGAGGCTCAACAAACCCACTCACAGAAAACACGCAGACGTGTTCGGCTGCTGTACCGGGACACCGGGAGCTCTCCCCCAGCATCGGAAACAAGTCACGGCCTTGAAAGTTGTTGACGGTCACCAGCGTCGCTCTGTGAACACGTTTAGGGTGTAAAAGCATTTCACAGACACGGAATCAAGTGAAATGCAGACTGTAAAACGGAGCTTTCCCTCCGTGACATCACAGCTGCAGTGCATTAGTGACGTCACCATGGACTCTGGAAACTTGTTATTTTGAACTTGATTTACATTTTTATTGCCAAATGTTTTTTTTATTTCATTTATATTCCTATTGGGGATTGTTAAAAAACGTTTGATTATTTTCAAATTCATGTGTTTCCAGGGTCATTAATTGAATTTGCTGTGGGACAAGACAACAGGGTGATATTCACAGATGGGAAGACCTGAGCAGGTGAGGTCCTGGAGCCTAGAACAGCAGGTTTGCCCACAGGAAGCACAGATAAGAGTTACTGAAATAACCGCTGACTTTCATTACACGTTTTTAAATTAAGTGACCAGTATGAAAACATACAGAGAGATGGGACAGACTTAATGGCGTCCTACATTTTCTCTGTGTAATTCATTTTCTCTCTCTCTCTTCCATATATATGTATGTGTGTGTGTGTGTGTATTAAATAGGGGGAGAGGTGCCTTTGGATAGTCACCTGAATTTATTTCCACAAAGAAAATTCAGGTACCGTCAACATAAAATGATGCTCCACTGAATTAAAGGTTTTATTGGAGTGGAGAAGAGGAGTGACTGTCTTCAGTTCGGAGATGTCCTGGACCAACCTTACATTACAGTGGATCAATCTTCCTTTCAAGAAAAAAGACTGTTTCTGCAATATGACTCAACATTCCTATATGACGATGAGCAGTGAAAGTATAGGTTAGTAGTTTATAGGAGTCTGAACCCAGTTTCCCCCTTCATGGGCCACCCTGCCGCCTCCCAGCTCCGTTCCAGAGCAAGTTCAACGGGACATGTTCCACACAGAGTGCTTAACTCGGGCCGGCGTTCCTGTCACCGGACCCGCCAGAGGGAAAGAGAGCCAAAGTTCACAGCAGAGTGAAGCTGACCCCCCACCCACTTGAAACGTAAAGGCAAATAGGCGGAGCGGTTAGTGCTACGTTTGTGCAGATTTGTGCAGGTAAAATTAGCGTTTGTGCTGCTACAGTATCTGAGATATTAAAAGTTATATTTTTTGCTGATGACATCACCATCCCCCCAGACTGCTCCAAAACGGGCCAAAATGGTCTACTTTTTTAGTGCTACGTTTGTGCTGGTTTGTGCAGGTAAAATTAGCGTTTGTGCTGCTTCTGTTTTAAAGATATTAATGAAAATGTAAAGGTCAACCAGCCCCCCCACATTACCCAAATCCAACAAAAGTGGTATCAAACGTTTGTGCTACGTTTGTGCTGGTTTGTGCTGCAGAAATTTTTGTTTGTGCCGTTATTATTTTAAAGATATTAACAAAAATTTCTAGAGGTCAACCAGCCCCCCCATATTAATGGAATCAAACAAAATGGATGTCAAACGTTTGTGCTGGTTTGTGCTGCTAACATTTTAAAATGTTTAATAAAATAACGTCTTGATGCGTGCTTAATCATCCAGGTAAGTAAATCCCAAAAGGTTGATTCTGTTCATCTGGACATTTTCAGTTGGAGAAACGTTTCGTCACTCATCCAAGTGACTTCTTCAGTCTCAGCTGACTGTAGGTTTCCTAACCTTATAAACACCCGTGAGTGAAGTTGCCCCCCCTACCTTCTTCAAATCGAACAAAATTGATGTCAAACATTTGTCCTGCAAATTATTTTGTTTGTGCAGGTTATGTTTCCCTAATTTTATAAACAGTACATGTACAGTGAGAGAGAGATGTTACATCTGTCTTCACTTGCATCCCAGTCATAGAAGCGTTGGAGGTCGTTCATAAGAGATTACAGGATCATCCCAACCTCAGCAACAGGACCACTCTCAGCACTGATCAGTTGTGTTTGCTTTTGGAACTGTCTTAATTCCACCTATTTTGCATAAGGGTCAGTACAGGCAGAAATCTAGGTGTGCCATGGGTTCCCACAGGCCCCTGGTCAAAGTCACCAAACCAGTTCGTAAGCAGGTACAGGTGTGGCCAGAAGGGTCCTCAGAGGCACTGCTTTTCCACCACAGGCCGCCACACACGACAACACCACAGACTTTCAGGAATATACAGAAACTGTCACTGCCTACATCCCAAAATGCATCGATGATGTCACAGAGACCAGGACTATCACTGTCTGGGCCAATCAGAAACCATGGCTCACAGGTCAGGTTTAAATGCTCCTAAAGTTGAAAAAATGCAAGCCTTCAGAGCCGGGAATTAGGTGAGTCTAAGAACAGCAAGGGCAAACCTGTCACGTGGCATCAGTTACAGCAAAGCTTCAGCGACAGCAGAGATACTTGGAGGCAGTGGCAAGGAATACAAACCATCACAGACTACAAGCCCACTCTACAGACCGTGGTGACACAATCCCCAGACAGTGTGTGGAGATCCCTCCACCATCATTACTGAACCCAAGAAGTCATCTATCTCCTGCTTTAAGGACTACCGTCCTGTCAAACTCACCTCCATCATTATTAAGTTAAGTGCTTTGAACGGTTAGTCATGCATCAAATCAAATTATTGCTTTCCCCCAACCTGGATCCATTTCAGTTCGCATACCGGTCAAAACGCTCAACCGATGATGGAATTTCAACTGCCCCTCACTCAGCCCTCACACATCTGAACACTAGAGACTCATATGTCAGAATGCTGTTCATAGACTTCAGTTCAGCATTCAACACCATCATTCCCCAGCAACTCATTCACAAACTGGATCTGCTGGGGATCAGCACCTTGCTGTATAACGGGCTGCTAGATTTCTTGACAGGAAGACAGCAGACAGTACGGGTCGACAGCAACACCTCCAGCCCAAGAACACGGAATACGGGGGCTCCCCAAGGATGTGTGTTGAGCTCCCTTCTCTTCACTCTGCTGACCCACGACGAGATCTACTACAGGGGTGAAGTTAACCATCTGGCAGAGTGGTACAGCAACAACAACCTGTCCCTGAATGTGGAGAAGACCAACAGTGACTCTACTTCCTCTGCAAACTGAGAAGCACAAGAGATTCAACCCCCATTATGAGCACCTTTTACAGAGGCACAGTTGAGAGTATCCTCACCAGCTGCATCACTGTGTGGTATGACTCCTGCATTGGGTTCTGCAGGAAAAAATGACAACGGGTAGTGAGAGCAGCCGAGAGCATTGTGGGGACCTCTCTTGCCTCCCTCCCCAGGAGATCTACTGCACCTGCCTCATCTGGAAGGTCGTCTCCATTACAGGTGACTCCACTCATCCCTTCAACAGCGTCTTCAGTTTGCTGCCATCAGGAAGGATACTGAAGAGCCTCCGGACCAGAACCAGCAGACTGAGAGACAGCTTCGTCCATCGGGCTGTCAGGATGCTGACCATCTCTGGATCGAGAAGGGGGGCCCAAGGGTACATCTTTCGCCATCCTACAATGCTGTGATTGTAGCCATTCCCCACTTTCTGTGAATGGTACTCATGGCCATTGATCAATAGGCTTTGATTAGTTGTCATTGATCAATGGTCATAAGAATTTGCATACTAACAATCATGGAATTAACCCCCCGGCACATTGTTCATTCAGTGGCGCTAGTTTCCTTCACTATGCAAATGTACTGTTTATATGGTTGGGGAAACCTGCAGTCAGCTGAGACTGAAGAAGTCACTTGGATGAGTGACGAAACGTTTCTCCAACTGAAAATGTCCAGATGAACAGAATCAACCTTTTGGGATTTACTTACCTGGATGATTAAGCACGCATCAAGACGTTATTTTATTAAACATTTTAAAATGTTAGCAGCACAAACAAAAATTTCTGCAGCACAAACCAGCACAAATGTAGCACAAACGTTTGATACCACTTTTGTTGGATTTGGGTAATGTGGGGGGGCTGGTTGACCTTTACATTTTCATTAATATCTTTAAAACAGTAGGAGCACAAACGCTAATTTTACCTGCACAAACCAGCACAAACGTAGCACTAAAAAAGTAGACCATTTTGGTTTGTTTTGGAGCAGTCTGGGGGGATGGTGACCTTTGAATGACCTATAAAATAAAGTTTAATATCTCAGATACTGTAGCAGCACAAACGCTAATTTTACCTGCACAAATCTGCACAAACGTAGCACTAACCGCTCCGCCTATTTGCCTTTACGTTTCAAGTGGGTGGGGGGTCAGCTTCACTCTGCTAAAGTTCACAGTGTTGTTTCACGGGCACTTATTTCGTGCATTCTGTATTAAAAAGCCCCGACACGCGCATCCAGGCAGTTTGCCGAGGGCGCTGTCGAGTGTTGCAAAACACATGAAAAAAAATGTTGAAAAACAGAGCACCGTCTGCCATAACGCAGCCCGTGGAGACTCGCGTTTCCATGGCTGTGATGACGCAGATGAGCCCGTCACCTCGCTCGCCTGTGACAGAGGTGACGGGACGCCAAAATGGCGTGTGGTTCGCGCTGCGACCACAAGGGGGCGCCAAAACGCCATCTTCGGTGGAGTGGCCAGTGAGCCCTCTGTCTCTCCACATGAAGAGCTGGGCCACCTGCATTCAGTCAGCATGGGCGCTGAGGACATTGAAAAAGGGCTACAGGCTGCAATTCAGTGTCGCTCCACCACAATTCAAAGAATTCGTTTACTCTCGTGCTCCGGGCGAGTCCGCCAGTTTTCTCCTGGAGGAAATTTCCACCTTGAGAGACAAAGGAGCTATAAGACTTGTCCCTCCCGAGGAAATGCACAGTGGATTTTATTCAAGGTATTTCCTTGTGCCAAAGAAAGGGGGGAGGGGGATGAGAGCCATTCTGGATCTCCGTGCCCTGAACCGGCATTTAAGGACATACAAGTTCAGGATGTTGACACACGCCTCGCTGCTACGGTTTGTACGAGCGGGCGACTCGTTCACATCAATCGACCTGAGGGATGCTTATTTCCACATCCCCATATATCCCCCACACTGAAAGTATCTGAGATTTGCTTTCCAGGGGATAGCATACGAGTGTGTAGTCCTGTCTTTTGGTCTCTCACTGAGCCCAAGGGTGTTTGTGAAATGCACCGAGGCAGCAGTGGCCCCGCTCATGGAAAAGAGCACATTGACGCCAACTCAATGCATTACTTTCATAGGGCTCAGCCTAGACTCCCTCCGAGTGAGAGTCTCTGCAGACTTTCATATCAATGTGGTCAACGCCATGGAATTTGAACTCTTCTGAGTTAGTAGATGCTCCTACAGCAGGGTCTCGAACTCCAGGCCTCGAGGGCCGGTGTCCTGCAGGTTTTAAACGTGTCCTTGATCCATCACAGCTGATTTAAATGGCTAAATGACCTCCTCAACATGTCTTGTAGTCTCCAGAGGCCTGGTAATGAACTCATCATGTGATTCTGGTGTGTTGACCTAGGGTGAGATCTAAAACCTGCAGGACACCGGCCCTCGAAGCCTGCAGTTCGAGACCCCTGACCTATGGTATCAATCTGAAACTACCTCGGTCTCCAGTTAGCACATTCGCAAAATTTTTATCTGCTACTATCAGCCTTTTAGGGCTTGGGGTAAAAAGGGGAAGAAGAAGAAGCTTACATTCTCTGGTAGGTGCTGAGAGTTAAGTGGATGGAGCAGTTCACTCCTGCCGGGGTTCTGGCTTGATGGATGGTTCCCCGAGGAAAGTACAGCAGATCTCCAGCCTGTCCAGAGAGAAGACTTGTTCATACTTAAAACACTGTGATTAACATGGTCAGACAGAGCTCTGTGTTACTGGTCTCGGTTAAAATTTTCCAGCTTGTTCTCTTCCCAATCGTGTGATCTAACAACTGACAACACAACAAGGGCGAACCATTGCTGATGCTTTCGCTCCTTTAGCCCTTTGTTTGGCCTGCTAAAATGGCGCCTCGGCGGTCACGCCCCCTCCTGTGACATCACGCTCTAAAGCCCTATACTTTTAATGATTGGTTTTTTTCAGTATGTTAAAAATGTTTCCCCCTCTCATTAGCTCTGTATACGTGTCATAGTTTAGAATGAGAATACTTTATGAGGCCACAGTTACTCCAAGTTAGTAAGAACATGAACTCACTAAACTAAATGAAATAAAAATGTGACGGTTGGTGGTTTGATTCCTGTCTGCCGCAGTCTGCATGACAAATATTCCTGGGAGAAACCCAAGCTGCTCTCCGGTGCATCCATCAGAGTACAGACAGAGAGCACTGAAAGTGTGTGTATGAATAGGATAATGAGCCCAGTAGTTTAAAGCTGTTTGAGTCAGGTAGAGTAGAAAACCTTCCATTTATCATTTAATATGAGATATTTCACAGTTACAAAGTAGCTCTAATCACAGGAATCCCAGTTACACAAATTGAACATCTATAGTTGACACTGAGGTGTCAATCTGATCGCATTTGACTTTGTAACTTTGTCTGTAGTGGATGTGATATTATGGCTGTGTAGCCACTGCAGTGTGTACGTGTGCTTTAAATACACAAATATATTTTCCTTTAAAGAAACTCAGTTCAGATCCCTCGCATCATCAGAAAGAAGAGACTGGCTGACAGTCACAGAGCAGCCACCCACACTGAACAATGAAGTAGTAAATAGTTGGAAAATGTCACAGGCTCAACTTGCTTATGGTGTAACGGGTTTTCCTTGCAATGTGAATCTTTGTGATTACCCATCATGTCTTTTCTTCTTCTTTGTCTTTGAGCGCTCTGGTTCTGACACTTTCCACCTGTGCTATGCTGATGGTATACACACCTAAATGAAACACAAACACATTGGAGGATGTAATGTGTTTATGTTTTCTAAATCCAATCTACCAGTGAAATACGGGCCCTCCTCCCCAGACACGACTTGTGCAAACTCTTCCACTCCAATAGATGGCAGCCTGACATCAGTCAGCAAGACTCATATTTTAAATGACTTTATTTTTAAGATCAGCTCAAATCACATCGTAGAAAAAGATGAGCCTGTCTGTGAACTATGTGTCATTTCATTTAAAACAACATGACTATGTGTAAACTTGGGGCGATCGTGGCTCAAGAGTTGGGAGATCGCCTTGTAATCGGAAGGTTGCCGGTTCGAGCCCCGGCTTGGACAGTCTCGGTCGTTGTGTCCTTGGGCAAGACACTTCACCCGTTGCCTACTGGTGGTGGTCAGAGGGCCCGGTGGCGCCAGTGTCCGGCAGCCTCGCCTCTGTCAGTGCGCCCCAGGGTGGCTGTGGCTACATGTAGCTGCCATCACCAGTGTGTGAATGGGTGGATGACTGGATATGTAAAGCGCTTTGGGGTCCTTAGGGACTAGAAAAGCACTATACAAATACAGGCCATTTACTTGGACTTTATGCAGGGCTTCAGTATTAACTCGATGGTTTTAACGGCTTCATTTATGATCCGGTTAGCACTTTGATTCAGAGCTCCAGAGCTCTTTCTGTATAACACTGGATTCTTTTTTGAAATCCTGTAGTGCTGTATCTTTTGTGTTTTTAATGATTATTTTGGCCTTTTTCTGACTTCATTGGATGGGTACGGTGAAGACTGACAGGAAAGTGGAGGGAAAGAAACGTGTGACAAAGGGCCGCAGGTTGAACCCAGACCCACCTCCTGCTCATCCCACTGCAAATAAAACCACAGCATGTAGTGTAGAATGTCTTAACTTTCTAAACTTTTGAAATGAAATCCAAAACAGCTCTGGATTCTGTTATCGCTGTCCCGTCTGACCTGTGCTCCACTGGAGATGTTTTGACATTAAAATACAAAACTGATCTTGTGTTCAGACCATCGTGATCCTCTCGTCTCATCCTTTATCGGTTTATATAAAATCAGCTGTCAGAGACCTGGTGTGATATTTGACTCGAATCTCAACCTGTACAAACATAAACAGCAGCATTCGATCAATACCAGACATAGAGGAGACCAGACTTTTGCAGTAGCTGAGCTGAAACTGTGGAATAGGCAGATCTTTTTAAAACTCATTTAAAAACCTAGTTTATTTCCAGGCTGTTAAACCTGTCTAAATAATGTCTTTCTTTTGATATTGTCCAAATTGTACAACACTTTGGTCGGCGCTTGTTGGTTTGTAATGTGCTTTATATTGTAAAATTGACTTGACTTGAGTTGAATATTGAGTTTTAGTCTGTGAAGGTTCTCAGTCATGGTATTTCAACTTTTACGTATCAGAAATTAACTTCAGGCTTTTTACATGAACCAAGAAAACCAAGCAGAGTCTTAATGGCTCTGCACTGGCTGCCCATTAGTTTGAGAACTAACGTTGAGATTTTACTGTTCAAATCTTTACTGACACGAGCTGTTGTTCCTGAACCAACCAATGTGCAGCCTCAGGTCCTCGGGCAGTAATGTGCTAGCTTTTCATACGTCAAGCTTAAAGACAGAAGCCACTGAGCGTTTGCTGTGAGGACTGATCTGCCTCAGCTCATTGTTAAAGGCTCATTTATATCATAAGGTTATATTTATAAATATATTTTAGTATAGATTTGATATTTTTGAACATTCTTAGTTTATCTCCATCTTAATCTTTTAATATTGATACGGGATTTGAGAAGCACTATACAATTATTATTATACTACCTAGCTAACATGAAAGGCAACAGTGTGATTTTACTCCTGTGGAAGGATACTTCATTTAGTTTACTGAAGCTCAGTGACCCAGAAGTAAATTCTTTAAATGTGAGTCGTCCGGTCTCTCCACCTTCCTGTGTGGCCCTTCGTAGTCACAATGAGCCGTCTGCTCAATGTTGGAATAAATGTTCAGTCGTCTTCGGATCTTTGCATCAGGCAGGTACGCTCTCGGTCTGTGATCGTCTGGAGTCAGATTTCTGTTTGTGCAGATCAACCTCGAAACCTGAAACTGTGAAGCCTGCGATACCTGGTCGACACTTTGGGGCCCTGAATAAACTTTTACAGTGTTCTGCACTTCGGTGATCATCAATTGCACACATATCAAAAATAATCAATAAAACCAAGCAAATGAATTTCCCTTTTGCAAACTAAATAAATGTCCATGTGTCTGTTATTATTTATCATCCTTCTTGTGAGATATGGGACAGTAACCTTTAATGTATCAACTTTAAACTGCATACATTTAAACAACATCTGACATTAAGCACTGAGACTGCACTCAATAAAAAAACTCACTTGACTTAAAATGTTTCTTTCATTGCTCTGTGTGCCAAATCACCAGATCTGCTTTGTTTTTTAGAGATTTTTAATCCCCATAACAGTCATCTGATAACGTCACTGATTGGAGTAGGAGTCTGTTTTCAAAGTGTTGATATATGTTTTAAATAGTAGAGAGCAGTTCTGATGACCTAATTGATTAAAATAACAAACCTGAGATCACAAAACAGCGCCAAGGTTCATTGGAGAAGCACCATGGGACACAGAGCGCTCACACATGCAGAGGCAGTTTCACAAGTTTAGTATACAAACCCTGGATTCATTTACAAGAACAAAATTAAACTACAGGCCTTCTTTACTCAAACAGAACTCTTACCTGTGGAGCATTAACAGCCTGAACACTGCTGGTTAGTTTCACTGTGCATCTGGAGGACACTGGGACCAGATTTACTGACCGTCTCAGCAGCACAGAGCTCTCTTCAAATGTTACCAAGGTAGTGGATTTGCTAACGAGGCACACGAGTATGAACGTTGTGGACGGGAATGTTTTGTGGCTTACTTTTTGCCAGCTGTGTTTTTCTCTTACACGAGGAGAATATTAGAGTGAATCACTCAGACATGCTTCACTAATGTTTGCAGTTTGTATTGTAATGCAGACGATGATGAATGTATGGAAGTGTGTGAACACAACAGTTGCTGCTCGCCTACACCAACCATAAAAGTGACAGATACTCAAAGTCCTCCGTTTAATCAAACAGTTCATTTTAATTCCTTTCATGCTCTGCTTTACACACTGGCTAATCTAAACGGATGGAATTCACAGTAACGATGCAGACAGTATTGTAGAAACACATTTGGTACTTGCTGTATTTAATAATATGGCACAGGCTGTTTAACATTCTGCTCTCTGGTTTAAATCTTTGTGTACTTTCGAGGCTGCAGTGTGTGATCCAGTTGAATTATGTCATATTGTACCAAGGTGTTTTAATAATGAACAGACGTGTCGATGAAACTAATGACATAAAACATATTAACTGTCCAATCTGGTTGTTAAAACACTGCAAGCCCAGATTCAGAAGTCTACAGGAAGTACCTTTGGAAAGATTTTTCCAATCTAGCCAGAGCAATGTTCATCCATCACCACAGACAGCCGTGCAGAAAACGATAGCCGTGCTGTTACTGCCAGTGCAAATAAATGGCCTGATTACAGGAATGTAAGAAACCTTTTTCTTCCAGTTACTATCCAGTCCACACTCAGCTGCTGTGGCTAGGATGAAATTCCTCTTGTTATAAAGTAAAATGACTTTGATGAATTGATTCTGTGACACCTTGGAGCACTAAAACGATTGTTGAACTAGCATTTACCCACTCGGGCTTCTGACCGCTGACCTTCTTTCCAACATCATCAACATGTGTCAGAATCACTCTGTTGGTGAAGTCGTCACAGATCAGTCCTTTCGGTGGGCAACCTTTGAAACACGTGTGACAGAAACTTGAATGTAGTTTCTCACGTCTTCTATCAAACGCTGTGAGCGCACAGGTGCAGGTCGTGAACATGGAGGCTGTGTGGATGTGTGGCAAAGGGAAGAAACAGAAGTCAGGAGGTTTTCCTTCTTGTTCTGCTAATGAGAATGATTTACAATAATACAATTATTTTAAAATAATACAATTTTGTCATCTTATTGTGTGGAATAAGTGTTACAGTTTTGGTGGCATGAATGATTCACTGACAGAGACCCTCTCCAGGAAGTCTGCAGGATTCTGCTTCATGTTTGAGCTGTCTGGGGAAACGCCTGCTATGCTGAGGCCTTCATAACGTTTCAGTAAATGTGTTGTTGTGTGTTCTGTGTTGTTAACATTGTGACCTGTGTTTGCTTGTTGAGAAATAGTCTTGCTACTTTAAAACATCTGAACTGGTTTTTGGTTGCACTTAGACCAGTTAGTGGCAAAACTGTGATTTTTAGTGAACTTTAATGTGTAAAATATTTTCTTATTTCTTTATCTTCTTAATTTTTTAAGGTTCAGTGCGCAGAAGACTTATACTGGTTTTACTGCAGAGCTACAGGACAAATAGAAACACACACACACACACACACACACACACACACACACACACACACACACACACACACACACACACACACACACACACACACACAGTGAGCAGCGGGCGGAGAGACAGGTCTGCTGTCTATATTCTGATGTGACTGTGCTTGAATAGTTGTAAGGCTGTAGCTCAGAGGGCCGCGGAAACCGGGTGAAGTGGACGTGGCATTCGCGAGTTTGGACTGCAGCTTGTGAAAGCGCGTGCCGTGGCACAGGTGAGAGTGTAAAGTTGCCAGGGCTGGGAGCTGCGCTGCTGCACGGGCATAGGAGGCCCGGGACTCTCGGACCTCTCCGGCACTCAGCACATCGTTCTCACGGAAACGCCGTGTTTCTGACTCGTCGAGTGTTTTCATGCAAGCAGCGTTTAACTGAAAGTTCTTCAAATGAAGGAAAAATCAAAGAATGCCGCGAAAAAGCGCAGAGAGAAAGAGAACGGAGAGTTTTATGAGCTGGCCAAGCTGCTGCCTCTGCCGGCGGCCATCACCTCCCAGCTGGACAAGGCCTCCATCATCCGGCTGACGAGCAGCTACCTCCGGATGCGGAGCATTCTCCCCGACGGTAGGCACCCGACACCCTTTCATTTGTAGCCGATTCAGACAGAGGTTTTCTTCCAATAATAATAACAATAACTATTAATCACTATTTTGTTAGTTAGATGGACACAGTAGATTGGAAGTTTAAACACTGATGTCTGCTTCAAACGACTCATTTATCAAGATGAATTATTTCATTAGTGCCCGTGGGCACTGGGGCAGTGCGGGAAAACTCTGTCAACACTCGGAAAGTCTGCTTCAGTCACTGACCTGCCCGTTGGTCGTTCTCGCGTGGATTCTTACCGAGTTTGAAGACTAATCCAGCTGTAATCCACGAATGACAACAAAGTTTCATCATACAGATGCACGAGACGTGGATTTCTAAAGGCGTCATAGACGAAAGACAGAGTCCTGCTCAGGGACGCCGCTGTGTTTCAGCACAAACGTGTTCTCATGCTGGAAGTCCAACGATCTTTGAAATAATAATAATAATAATAATAATAATAATAATAATAATAATAATAATAATAATGAAGCGCTTCATAACCTCGCTCCTCCATATTTATCTGATCGTCTCCATACGGAGAGCTTTATTTGGTTTAATAATATTGCATAAAAATAGAATGTAATAATAATAATAATAATAATAATAATAATAATAATAATAATAATAATAATACATTTGATTTCTAGGCGTCACCTTACATTAGTACAACAAAATAAAAACAAAAGGTAAATGAAAAATAAAAAAACAAAAATGAAAGTATAAAAACTAAACAAGGTTAAAATCGACTTAGAATCAATGGTTTTAAAACGCGATTTAAAGTAGAGAGGAGGTCTGTAGTCCGGAGATCTGCTGAAAGTGCATCCAAAGACTCGGGCAGAACAAGTCCCACGGTAGTCAGGCGGGCAGGTGGAACAGACAGAAGGGAAACTCTCTGTATGGAGACGATCAGATAAATATGGAGGAGCGAGGTTATGAAGCGCTTCATTATTATTATTATTATTATTATTATTATTATTATTATTATTATTATTATTGTTGTTGTTGTTGTTGTTGTTGTTGTTCTCGCCAGCAGAGATCGCAGCTTGCATTCTTTTTACATTTGAAAATGGGTTTCAGCTTCCAGATGTGGCCTGTACTTTCTGTGGATCTGTGAAAGAATGACTCGTGTCTGTAAATGTGACAAAGTTAAACGTGTTAGCAGCGCTGAGCCTGTGTTAAAGTGAGCGCAGCGATAAGCGTGGGCCTGTTACTGCACGGCTGAGGCTGCTTTTAACGAAGGAAGCTTCGTTTGTCTCTGATAGTCTGTTTCTTTCACTGCATCGCTCTGATACGGAGAGCTTATTTCTTCTGCTAAATGTTTATTATGTTCAGAGTTTAGTTTGGCATCATTTTGGCTGAAGCTAAACGCTCCACATCGGGAGCCTCGGGATAATCTGACAGCATTTATCCCGGCTGAAGGCTGACATCAGCGTCATCTGTTAAAACGAACAGGATTACAACAACTGTAACAGTTACAATGCAGGACTCTTGTTTTTCTCTGTTTGCAGTTAAAAAACAGAAAATATTTCATTCAATTGAAATTTCAAGTGGAATGTAAACATGAAAAAACATCTTTTTGTATCAAATTGTCAGTTTTACATGTGTTAAAAAATATTACCCACATACCGAGATATACATAAATTCAAAAGAAATACACAAGCATGCATTTCACTTCTGTTGCTGTCACATACACGTTGAAATATATTTGTCACGTGATCTTATTGCGTTATTGATTATTATTAATTATTAATATCTGTTGTTCGTTTGTAAAACTGTTCTGGTCTTATTAGCTCATCAGTGTCGTTGTGCAAAATAAACTTTGAACTCAAAGGATTGAAATCGAGTTACCGTCACATTAGTTTGGCTTTGAAGCAAAGTAGAAATACTCACCTGACATCAAAACAATGTGAACATACAAACATTCTTTACGTTAAATAATTACATATAATTACATGCTATTATAGTAGTGTGATTACGTGACTTTTTAAGTGTTGCGGGTTAATATGACCTATTTTGCTCTATTTTCCTTCCATTTAAATGAACATTACAGTTTACGCAGTATTAGGTACACGTGTACTACTCTTTAGTCCGCACACGTTCTTTTTATTAAAAGATGACTAGTGTCGTTTCAGCCTTCTGTGAGTAATGAAGGCAAGTGTAACCCGATTCCAGTCGCTCCTCCAGAGACTGTTGCAAAATAAAAACTCTGTTGATTTTTTTTATTTCCTCAGTGGACGCTTGGCGGGCTGTGAGATGACTCCTATCACTGTTTTACAGTTTATTTGAATGGTTTAATATTTTGTTTTAAAAAAGCAACAACCCTAATTTAAATGTAGTATAATTTCAAATACCAACATGTCCAACTGATAAATGTAAAATAAATTAAAAAAAATAAATGTAAAAACCATATATATATATATATATATATATATATATATATATATATATATATATATATATATATATATATATATATATATATATATATATATATATATATATATATATATATATATATGCTGTTTTTCAAAAGTAAAAGCTATAGTATTGCAGAGTGAAACTGTATCATGTCAGTACTCATGTTGAAAGCTACACAGTGGCTATTCTGATTATGCTATTTGATTTCATCTGTAGTTCCAGTGGCCTTGGGGAAGAAATCGTACCTCAGTTTGACCTCTGATGGGTGCTGGGACAGCAGGTCACTCAGGTGTCTTTGCAGAAGAGAAATGAGCTTCTTGTGCTGTTTATGACATTATATTTATATTGTAATGTAGAGAGTGAACAACAATCCAGAGAAAATACCAACAATCTCAAACTGAGGTTGTGAGAAATATTCTTTACTCTTTACAGTTTATTCGACCTCTAATAGAGGATAGCATTATTTTTTTACTGGAATTCAGAGAATACTTTTTGCATTCCCAGAAACTTGATCCTGTTTTTGTGGATATTTTCAGACCTGGATGAAGAGAATCAACTTGATTTCTGTGCCCAGATTCTCGAGCATGCATCGAGACAACCTTTCTTCAGTATTAACACGCTGTAGAGTGTACCGCACTGTTTTTTTTTTTTTATTTGTTTCACTTGTCTCAATATGGATTTTTAAAAATGTGCTTTTTATGTCTCATTTTGTTGGATACTTTTCATGTCTTTTAACAGCTAAAATGTGTCTGTCCCAGACGTATGGTTAAATTTCATGATAGGAGCGTGAAGCACGGACATACAGTGTGAAAAATGCAGAAACATATATTAAGTCATTTGATGGCAGGTCAACTTTTTATACTTGCAGTATAAAACCTTTTTCAATGTAAAGCTGCTTCTGTCTCTTTTCCATGCACACACCAGTCCACAGCAGAGCCTGGAGTCAGGACTGACTGTGAGGACATTATTGTGCTGGCAGCAAATGTCTAGATTACTGGCATAGTTAGAGAAATTTAACTGGACGTTTTTGTATTAATGACACAATAACACAATTCACTCCAATATGTAAAAAAACAACAACAACAATTTAACTTTGTTCTCCTTCTTTTTTCAAACACTTACTTTGTGTTCCTCACATCTCTTCACTCACTGGCTTTCAGCAGATTTCATGTGAAATAACTTTGATATTAAAAGCAGAATTAGTTCAAACTGCTTGATTAGCAGAGACACTGGTTTACAGTTCTGTCTTTGAAGGACCTGACTGTGCAGAGATGAACTGTTTCATATTTATGTAGCTTGAAAATGCTTCACTTAGTTTCCAAGTCATAGATTTAAAACCAAACCAAACCTTCCACTGTGTGATTGGGACACCACCATGACGAGGTGACAAAAAAGAGTTTAGATGAATTATGTCAAGCCTTAACGCTTCAGGCCGATTCTCATATTTCATCGCCCCCTTATTGTCCGTTTTCAGATTTTCCCACACATACTGTGTAAATACGGCACAGCATACCTACATACAGTAGGTAGTAATTCGTTCCATTGTGTATACAAAGAAGGATGCAGCTCAATAATGTTATTCAATTATAGAACACTGTAATAACTTTATATAGTAAAATACATATTTTCAGAATATTCAGAATACTCCCACTGATTCATTTTTGTATGTCAGCTGGCCAACATACAGAATACACAGCTGAAGGCAAATCTCATGCATAGGTGGGAGAATAGTCTTGGAAAAGGAAAGTTAACATTAGAGATTTCCTGTTGATCTGAAAATTGAATTATGTTTAATACTACATGGTCCGATTCTAGAAGAACAGCAGTGGTTCAATCTGCTCCTGTCTGCACGCCAAATATCCTTGAACCTCGAAGCTGCTCTCCGATGCAGCCATCACATTATAAATATGTGTAAATGTCAGATAGAAAGCACTTCAATGGAAAACAGAAACAAAGAAAAAAGCACATGTATGAATTCAATGAATGAGGAAAGTTGTGCAAAGTGCTTTGAACTCTTTTGATCCTGTATGTTGGACAGCAGCAACAGTGTCACAAATATCATGTTTTTACCCTTAATTAGACACATAAATAAACATTTATAGTAGAAAAATGTGCCAAATATTCTAAAAGTTTTTCTAGAGATTAAATATTTTTGGTTTAATTCCACCCAGATTGTAAAAATTACGAAAAACCCAACTTGTTTTTTCTTCCAATGAAAACAAACAATGACAAATTTCCAACAACCTTTTGTATATAAATCATGACACATTATTTTAATACTCTTCTGATGGCATCAGCATCAAATAAATAAAGTTTCCACTGCTTGGCTTTGTAGTGAAATAAAAAATCAGCATGTCTGATGCTTCAGTTATTTAATCTTATTAAGGTCGGCTTCATTTGCCCAAAAACTTTGTGAAAGAATATTTTCTTCATGTAAAAAAGAAAATGAATGTGTGACATTAACTTTGTTCTAGTGACCGTGTGCGTGTTTGTCAAAGATATATTTTTAATTTGTCCCGTAGTCTGGTTCATGTGACCGATGGAGCCAGCCTTTGTCTCTCTGATTGTGTCTGTCTCTCTGTGCAGGTCTGGGTGATGGATGGGGGCAGTCAACAAGGTTCAGTCCTCTGGACAACATGGCAAAGGAGCTGGGTACCCACCTTTTACAAGTCAGTATAACCAATAACCCACCATGTCATCGTTCTATGCTCTTACACAGTTTCCTCTAACTTATCACGTGTTGTATGAAACTGACGCCGTGTGTAAAATGAGATTACTGCGTGCGAGTGCTGGTGTGCTTTGATATGACAAAGAGCTAAATTTGGACTTAAACGATTATTTTTCCTTAAATGATTTGGGTTCCTCTGACATTTGCATTTTACACCACATCTGGGAATGACTTTTGATGCAATGATGCAATATGGTCCTCATATCTCTGCAGAAGAAAGATAAGAATATCATATGAATTAAATGATGGTGTCAGCACATAGCTAACAGTTTCCTGGGACACACGAGATGATTTCCTCCTGCACACAGCCATCCTGATGACAGATTCAGATAACTCTATTAACCCCAGTTTGTTTACAGCATATCCAAACTACCTGCTCACACAACCTGCAGTCTTTAAATACTAATCACAAGCACTGATGCATGTCAAGGTACAGATCAACAAACCATGAGGTCAAGAATAAATATATTAAAAGTACAAATGTCTAAATACTCCCTGTCAGCGTTAAGTCATCTAACGGCTGAGGGATGGAAGGATTTTAAGCTTCTGTTTGTTCTACATTCGGTTACAAGGTTACGGTGACCTGAGACAACATCCTGGACTCAGATGAAAAAATATGTCTAGGATGGATAATCATGTTTCTTGCCTTCTTTATTTTCCCAGAGTGAACCCAAAGCTCTCTTCTCCCTGTGAGTTTGGAGCAGGGCTTAACAGTACTGCTGAGGGAGTTTCTGCCCTTGATAGAAAAACACTGAATAAAAGAACATTTTAAGACTTTCTATAAATGCACAATATAAACTTTCTTATTAACATTAAAAGATTTCAA
The DNA here is from genome assembly GCF_041146795.1 of Maylandia zebra. Taxonomy (NCBI): domain Eukaryota; kingdom Metazoa; phylum Chordata; class Actinopteri; order Cichliformes; family Cichlidae; genus Maylandia; species Maylandia zebra. The sequence continues at coordinate 620,383 of NC_135176.1, read as the reverse complement.
TCTTCTTAACAAGTATATTCTCTGTTGAACCTGTTTTATGAAGGACTATGTGTTCATATCAAACTTGAGTTGATGGTCAAAGACTGCTCTGTTTGTAACCTCCACTTCACAAATTTGGGTAAAACAGGGCCATGGACAGGCTCAGGACCTGGAAGCATGGAAATCAAATGGGGTGGCCAAATTAAAGCCTTTAAAAGAACAAACTCATATGCAGGTGTTACATATGGTTAAATGATTCCAATGCAGTAAGTATACACGTGTTTCTATAACTTAGTTATTTCTGTAGCCCACATAATTAAACATTTCAATTACATAACACATGTGAACTTTGATTAGATGTACTGTACAGCCTGTATAATGAATAAATATGTAGCCCAATAAGTATAAAATCCAGAAAGCTACACAACATGGGGCGGTTCACATACAAACACAAGTCTAACTGAAGTTTTTGTTAGAAAAAATAAAATTGTTGCTTAAATTTACACCAAATGTCAGAAATCTGCACCGTCATGAACAAGAATTTAAATCTAATTTTTTCATGATTTCACCCTCTGAGGTCCAAAATGTCCAGTTTTCACTGCTTTTGATTTTACATTTGTATTTCACAATGTTTTTTTTGTCATCATTTTCAGCTCAACCTCACGTGTCTGAATTTGCAGTTATTTTTTCATTGACATACTGTATTAACACAACTGATCTGAAATCACACACAAAATATAAGATCCTAGTAGTAGTTATATTATTTTACTGTGAAAAACACAGAAATGTTTAGTAAATGATTTATTATATATAACTTGAAATGCAAATTTAACGTGTAAATTTTGAAAAAGCTGTGCACATATTTGTAAACAGTAAAGTTATATACAACTATTTATCTATGGTACATTTTTCCACCGATAGGAAAGAGGTGGCTTTTGTTCTTTCTTTACTGTTTTTTATGCTGTCCTGAGAAAATGCTTTTTTAAAAACTGCTTATACTTCTTTTTTTAATCATAACTCTGGATTTAGTGGCCTGTCATTAAAATGTAAAAACTGGTGTATACTTTGAAGTCCGAACCTTCAAAACAAGCTGAAACACAGACTCAGCGTGGCTGCAGCTTGTTGCTATGTCAGCTTACATCAGTCATGTGATTTGGAGGTGCAGCGTGTCCGTGGACCACAGAGGGTTAATAACACTCACCTTCATTCCATTTCCAGACCAACCCACCACCTGTGTAAAATCTGAAATGCCCATGGTGTTGTTCAAATGTGCTCTGGCACGGTCATAGGCATCTGTTGCTACTGACAACAAGAAGTAAAGCCGGTCCACGCTATGGGCTGAACCATTTGTGGTGGTGGTCAGTTCAATTTTATTCAATTTTAATTGCTGCTGGGATCAAAGTGTTAATGCTACCTTATTTTAATAAACAACACTGTCATATGCATAGGGGTGGCAAGAGATCAGTTTAGGGTGGCACATGCCACCCCTCTAGATCCGCCCCTGCCTTGAAGCAAGGACAAGAGGACAGTGTCATCAGAAAACGTAATTATAAATCTTTTCTCATACCAAGTCCAGCAGCTGTTGGTTTACATCAGGGGTGGGCAATTCCAGGCCTCGAGGGCCGGTGTCCTGCAGGTTTTAGATCTCACCCTGGGTCAACACACCTGAATCACATGATGAGTTCATTACCAGGCCTCTGGAGAACTTCAAGACATGTTGAGGAGGTCATTTAGCCATTTGGATCAGCTGTGTTGGATCAAGGACACGTCTAAAACCTGCAGGACCTCGAGGCCTGGAGTTGCCCACCCCTGGTTTACATACTAAAAAGAACTGGCAAATGTGTAAATGAGTGGTGGACCGATTTATATATACTGTATAAGTTCTCCGTTTTCATGTCTCAGACTGCTTATTGTGTCTGGGTTTTTTTTTGGTGTCTACATTGATGGTTCTTTTAAATTGAATAAGCAGGTGAGTGCAGCAGTTCAGTCCTGCTTCTTTCAGTTAAGACAGCTGGCCAAGGTAAAGCCATCCCTCCCGGCTAACGTCTTTGAGCATGTTATTCACCTTTTTCTTACTTGCAGATTGGACTACTGCAATTCATTGTGTTATGGTCTAGATCAGGCCTCCATCCATCGTCTTCAGATGGTTCAAAATGCAGCTGCTCGCCTGTTAACTGGTACCGAACGGGGAGAGCATATAACCCCAGTTTTAGCTTCTTTACACTGGCTTCCTGTCTCCTACAGGATCCAATTTAAACTTTTACTTTTTGTTTTTAAGTCACTTAATGCCTGAGCTCCTCCTTACCTGTCTGAGCTCCTCTCTGCCTATGCTCCAGGAAAAACCACGAGGTCTAGCTCAAAACTAATGCTGTCCATCTCACGGACTAATCTCAAATCTCGTGGTGATAGATCCTTCTCTGTGGCAGGTCCCAGACTTTGGAATAGTCTCCCCTTAAATATTAGATCTGCACAAACACTTGAGCAATTTAAATCATTACTAAAGATACATTTCTATGCCCTGGCTTTTAACACACTATGACCCAAGCATTTTGGTCTTATTTGAATTAGTTTAGTTATTGTTTTAATTCTTTTATTGTCCTATTATTGTTTTTTATTGTTAATATTGTATTACATTGTTGCTTTGTAATACCATTTTTATATTGTTAAGCACTTTGTGCAGCATCGGCTGTTTGAAATGTGCTATATAAATAAACTTGACCTTGACCTTAAAGGACACAATAATACTTTTTAGGATCTTTTCAAAGGTTTCCATTACTAGTCATGCAAGTACAGCTGTTATGCATTAGCATACTGATTAATGGAGGGCATATTTTTGATTCCCTGCCAGGGAGCTGTAAGGTTTTTATTTCTATAATTCACCTCAATTTTAGCCTTATACTTTGTTTAGCGTTTTTAATTTCGTACCTCTCTGGAGAAAGCTTTTTTCTCAGGAACGTCTCCACATCTGTATATCAGTTTCTTTGTTATTGATGAATGCTTTGATTTCCTTGGTTATCCAACGTTTCTTTTTTGGATAAATAACTTTTTAGGTGGAGTCCAGACAAAAGTGATATATGATGAGTCCAATGTTCCCTCTAAGCTGCGCACTGCTGGCTCGCTCTCTGCGCACAGAAAATCTGCGTTGCACACAAAAAAAAATCTAACCTGAATTGAAATGAAAATAAATCCGTTAACAATTCTGTTCTGCATGTTAGTCAGTGACTGGCTGCTCCTGGATGGGATTAGAACGATGCCACCTTATGCCATAATCCAGCCAATGATGCGATTCACATTCGTATGCAGCTAATCAACGTGGCTGACAGGCTATGACAGCGTCCTTATGTGCCGGTGTTTTAGCAAAGCGGCTGATGTGGAGTGAAGCCACGTTAATGACAACGTGTCCAACCATTGGAGATGTGAGCAGGACAGACGGAACAACTGACGGACAAAGTGTGGACTTTATACCAGTTTTTAAATCGTGTTGATCGGCCACGTAAAACCAGAGTTATGATAAAATATCTGCAATGTTTGTTTTTCTTCCTGAATACTGTCGTTGTTTCTATTTACTGAACAATGAGGCGCCTGCTGAGTGTTACAGGTGTTACAGCAGTGACACATCTGCTGCTGTCAGGCCTGCAGGTATCAGGCTGTTGTTCTCCTTCATCTCAGTGGACAGAAATTATTTTTTGGAGCGGCACAAATAATTTGTGTGGCATCAGATTTGATGCAGAACAGCTGATTGTTCTGTAAATAGTTTGAAATATTTGTTTAAAAAACGCCTTGGCTGCATTTTTAGGTAAAAGCTGCAAAACTTTGTTTGCTTAACTCAGTTACTTTTTTGAAGAAGTAACTATATAATTAACTGCCCAGCATTGGTCATTATTTACTGTTATTTGCAGACAGAGTTACAGACTCTCTCCCAGACCACAGACTCATAATACAGTCAGAGCTTTATAAAAAAATAAAAAAGAAGAAGTTGTGTTTTCGAAATTGGAGTTCAGGTTACTTTTCCTTCCAATAGTGTTAAAATGCTGCACAGGTCATGAACTAGATTTATTTAAATTTTCATTGTAAGTGGATTAAAGCAGGTAATTAAAAGTAGTCTAACATAAATGCTGTGATTTACGGAGCCCCGCAGGGGACATGGGAGAAAAAAAAATTAACTTTTGCGAGATCTCGCAAACCTTTTGCGAGATCTCGCAAAACAAACTCGGGATCTCGCAAAACTTTTAACCACATTCTTCGGACGCCGGCTCGAAGCCGACCGGGAGGTCGAGGCACGATGTGCCGGGAAAGCGGTGTTCCTCCCAGCTGTAGTAGGTCTCGACCTCCCGTTAGCTTCGAGCTAACGGGAAGAATGCGGCTAAAACTTTTGCGAGATCTCGCAAAAGTTTTGCGAGATCCTGAGTTTGTTTTGCGAGATCTCGCAAAAGTCTGTCTTAATTTTTTTTTCTCCCATGTCCCCTGCGGGGCTCCGTAGTAATTTGATTATTTTAATAAACATGTAACTTGGATGATTGGATGCTGGCGTGACCACAGTGCACACGTCTGCTGTTGCTCACAGTGGTCCAAGGGACGCTCAGGGAGTTTGTGTGTTCGCTCAGACACATGAAACATTAGAGGGAACATCGGATGAGACAGATTAACAGAGATCATTAATGTTGTTACCACATGTATTATAAAAATGATACCAGCCAAAGCAAGCCTGAAGAGATGAGATGCTGTGTTCTGACCAGCATCTCACAAGTTATACCTCACATGGGAGTCTCCATGAAGAGGGTGTATGGGTGCAATAAATACACACTGCTGTGGTATGGTGATCGAAGGGAAGGCAGGGGCAACGACGTGGACGCACAACTTGTCACAAATGTTCAGTTTTAAATGTTTAAAATCAAAGATGACGCACTTTTGGGCATCTGGACAAATTGTGTCAAGCCTCTGTGCTACATCAGCAATCAGCAGAGATGCAACAGAAGCATCGTCACACAGATGAATATACACTCAACAAAAATATAAACGCAACACTTTTGTTTTTGCTCCCATTCCCCATGGGATGGACGTAGAGACCTAAAATTCATTCCAGATACACAATATAACCATCCCTCCCAAACAGTGGTCACAAATCAGTCCAAATGTGTGGTAGTGGGCACATCTGCTATATTGAGATAATCCATCCCACCTCACAGGTGTGCCACATCAGGATGCTGATCTGACATCATGAGTAGTGCACAGGTGTACCTCAGACTGCCCACAACAAAAGGCCACCCTGGAATGTGCAGTTTTTTGCGCTATTGGGGGTCTGGGGACCCAGAACCGGTCAGTATCTGGTGTGACCACCATTTGCCTCATGCAGTGCAACACATCGTCGCATGGAGTCTATCAGATTGTCAATTGTGGCCTGTGGAATGTTGGTCCACTCCACTTCAATGGCTGTTCGAGGTTGTTGGATATTCGTGGGAACTGGTACACGCTGTCGTATACGCCGGTCAAGCACATCCCGAACATGCTCAATGGGTGACATGTCCGGTGAGTATGCTGGCCATGCAAGAACTGGGACATTCTCAGCTGCCATCTGCCCTGAACAATGTGAACCATGATTCATCCGTGAAGCGCACACCTCTCCAACGTGCCAGACGCCATCGAATGTGAGCATTTGCCCACACAAGTCTGTTACGGCGACGAGCTGGAGTCAGGTCAAGACCCCGATGAGGACGACGGGCATGCAGTTGAGCGTCCCTGAGACGGTTTCTGACAGTTTGTGCAGAAATTGTTTGGTTGTGCAAACCAATTGTTCCAGCAGCTGTCTGGGTGGCTGGTCTCAGACGATCTTGGAGGTGAACCTGCTGGATGTGGAGGTCCTGGGCTGGTGTGGTTACACGAGGTCTGCGGTTGTGAGGCCGGTTGGATGTGCTGCCATATTCTCTGAAACGCCTGTGGAGACGGCTTATGGTTGAGAAATGAACATTCAATGCACGGGCGACAGATCTGGTTGACATTCCTGCTGTCAGCATGCCAATTGCACGCTCCCTCATTGCTTGTGGCATCTGTGGCATTTTGCTGTGAGACAAAACTGCACATTCCAGGGTGGCCTTTTGTTGTGGGCAGTCTGAGGTACGCCTGTGCACTACTCATGATGTCAGATCAGCATCCTGATGTGGCACACCTGTGAGGTGGGATGGATTATCTCAATATAGCAGATGTGCCCACTACCACACATTTGGACTGATTTGTGACCACTGTTTGGGAGGGATGGTTATATTGTGTATCTGGAATGAATTTTAGGTCTCTACGTCCAACCCATGGGGAATGGGAGCAGTAACAAAGGTGTTGCGTTTATATTTTTGTTGAGTGTAAATAATTGTGAAACACATCTGGCGAAATTCACAGGGCAAGTAGAAGCGTCGGAGTGAGACTGTTAACAGCTCAATGTCACGAGAGCTTCTCACGAGCCACCACAGTGTTAAAGGACCGTTTCTGATGTAGAAGCACACACCTCCCCATTGCTTGTTGGTGGTTTCCACTGAACGGTCCAGACACAAAGGGATGCAGTTAGTGCCAGCTCCTTCTCCTGATCTGGATACAGAGCCATGTCTTGATGAAGGCCACAAGTGTTTTTCACGTCATGTTTCAGTGTGACCCAAGCTTTCTAGCTCATCCATCTTTTTCCATAAGGACTATACATTGGACAAGAGCATTGTAGGGAGAACCGGCAGCTTTTGGCAGTCATTAAGGTATGTTTACCTGAATTGTCTTCAAATTCCACCTCATCCAAATGAGCAAAATGCCCTCCATCATCAATAAATGGAAGGCGTTTGGAACCACCAGGACCCTTTCTGGAGCTGGCCACCTCCACCCGACTAGTCTGAGCAACTGGGATAGAAAGGTCTTAGTTATGGGGAATAAGAACCTGATGGTTACTGTGACAAAACTCCAGTATTGCTCTGTGGAGAGCCTAGCAGTAGGACAACCATTTCTGCAGCACTCCTACAGTCAATCCTGCATAGTAGAGTGGCCAGATGGAAGCCATTACTCAGTAACGTGTCTGTGAAGGTTCTCAGTCATCCAGGTCATCGTAGTCAGTAACACATCCAGATACATGACAGCTTGCCTGGAGTTAGCTAAAAAGCACCTGGAGGATACTTAGACCATGAGAAACAAAATACTCTGGTCAGATGAAACAGAGACTGAACTCTTTGCAGACTTGCACACAGGCTTAACCCTGGTTGAACATCTTTGGAGAGATCTAAACATGCATGTGACTGTGCACCAATGCTCCACATCCAACCTGATGGACCTTTGGTGGTTCTGCAAAGAAGAGTGAGAGAAACTGCCCTAGGTGTGCCAAGCATGTATCATCATACTCAAAAAAAACTGAGGCTGTATTGTGGCCAAAGGTAAATGGCCTGTATTTGTATAGCGCTTTACTTGGTCCTAAGGACCCCAAAGCGCTTTACACATCCAGTCATCCACCCATTCACGCACTGGTGATGGCAGCTACATTGTAGCCACAGCCACCCTGGGGCGCACTGACAGAGGCGAGGCTGCCGGACACTGGCGCCACCAGGCCCTCTGACCACCACCAGTAGGCAACGGGTGAAGTGTTTCGCCCAAGGACACAACGACCGAGACTGTCGGAGCCGGGGCTCGAACCGGCAACCTTCTGATTACAAGGCGAACTCCCAACTCTTGAGCCACGATCGCCCCAAGGTACTTGAACAAAGTACTGAGCAAACTGAAGCACCTCCCACAGGACACTCCGGGAGACAGGGTTGAATGCCTTCTCTAAGTACACAAAACACACGTAGTCTGGTTTTGCAAACTCCCTTGAACCTCAAGTATCCTCAAGAGGATAAGGAGCTGGTCCAGTGTACCATGGCCAGGATGAAAACCGCATTGTTCCTCCTGTATCCGAGGTTCGACTAATGAACGGAATCTTCTTCTCGTGGCATAGACTTTCACAGTGAGGGTGCAAAATGTGATTCACCTATAGTGATAAATCTCTATCATACAAAGAAGAATACACATGATTCTGAATCACTGCCATCTTCTCTGGGCCAAAGCTAATTTAAAATTAACTTTTGTCAGGACTAAGGACTCCAGCTTGTTATCAGCACTCAGTTCGAAACCTGCACCTTTGATAGGAAGGGGGTGCATTCGTGCCTGTGAAATTGGCAGCTTGCACATCTGGAAAAGCACCATCAGTGCCAAAAGCTATGTGTAGCTTTTTCAGTAATACTGTTTGGCGCGGCTAATACTGTCATGACAAGCACCAAAGATTTCAGGCTACAGATCTGCATAGCCGCCTCACCAACAGAGGTGTGGAACATCTTCTCTTCACCCGAGAGTCCAGAACATGCAGCTGCAAATCTGAAATTACACTATGTTGACACTATTCACTCACCCATCCAAATCATTATCAGGTGTCAGAATGACTTTCATGGCCACAGGTGTATAAAATCAAGCACCTAGGCATGAGTTACACTGCTTCTACTTTTGTGAAAGAAGAGTCACTCTGAGGAGTTTGGTGAATTCTAACATGGTATCATGATAGGATGCCATTTGTGCAACAAGTTCAGTCATGAAAATACCTTGTGGGCAAGATGGCGGATGTAGCAGGTGGTGGTGCAGACGTAGCTCCGACTTTCATACGGTTACGATTAAAACCAGATCATATAAAACAACTGATGGAAAGGTAATTGTAGAGGATGAGCTACTTAATTTCCTTGCTGTAAAAATCAAAACTTTAAGTCAGGATGAAATTCTGTTGTTGGCCACGAACACATTTGAATCTGAGGGGATTGAAGCCTCCAAGAAAGTTTTGTTTGAGCTCTGCCTCACTACCTCACAGTCGTTGGATATAAAGCAGCGGTCCCCAACCGGTACCGGTACCGGTCCGTGAGTCATTTGGTGCCGGGCCGCGAGAGTGAGAGTCGGGTGTGAAATGTATGGTTTTCAGGGTTTTTATCGGTTTTCAGCGTTATTTTGTTAGCGTTTTTTTTCGTTAACTCGGTTTTCCTGGGTCTTTTCACATGTGTTATGAATAAATCTTCTTTTTTTCGGTACCGGTACTAGTTTTATTTTGTTGTATTTATCCGTGACACCTTAAAGACTGGTCCGTGAAAATATTGTCGGTCACAAACCGGTCCGTGGCGCAAAAAAAAAGGTTGGGGACCGCTGATATAAAGGACAGCATAAAGACACCAACAATATTAATTTATGTCTTAAAGTGCTGAATGAGTGTGGGGAGAATATCCCAAGATTTGTCTCTCATCACCTGGATGATTTGCCGCCTGTTACATACTCCAGCATGGATGTGTTGTCTACTACAGCGAATGGACCAGCTGTGTGCTGAGGTGGGTGCTTTAAAACATGTAGTTAAACTACAGGCGGATGTCTGCGAGCAAGTTATGACCAATGCTGTGGAGGTCGACCAACGTGTGACTGCTCTTGAGTGTCGGCCTGAGGTACCGGCTGAGCATGTTACACTGAATGGGGTCAGGGACCGCTTCCCACTTTCCCCTGGGGCAGGGGTCGGCAACCCGCGACTCCGGAGCCGCATGCGGCTCTTTAGTCTTTATTTTGCGGCTCCGGGTGGTTTGGGAAAATAAATTAGTATTTAGGTATTTAGCTGAAGTGTATTTTATTTGTGTTTAGTTCTTTTTTTAACTTGTAGTTCTAAATTGGAAGATTATTGTGATTTTGAAATATAAAAATAAAATTATATCTTATTATTTTTTCATTGCTGAAAATAAGCGTCACACTCGCGGAAGCGGTGTACCCCCCGAAACGCCGTGCATTTATCGAGACTTTCAACCCCAGGTAGGCCAATTATGGATCTTCGGATCCACATTATGTCAGCAGCTGTTCTCCACCCTGAACTATGTTAAAAACAAACACCGCTCACGCCTCACAGATGACAGCTTACAGTCCTGGGACCATAAGTCTTATTGTAAACATATCACAGCAGACCCGACGATGTTTGCATGAACACGCTTTTCAGCATCTCTTTATTGACCGCTTTTCACACACGGTTGCTGTGCGCACACAGCCGGCTGTAGCTTTTCAGCTCACAGCCCAACACACACCAACACAACAGTATAGAGACTGAAAGACCACGTGACTTTCGCGCATTGCATGCCGGGAACTCGTGGCAAAACAATCCAAGTACCGCATCAAATGCAAGCATTTGCAGCACCGCAAAACGTTCATTCTCCGGTTCCAATAAATTCTTGCTTTTCTTTGCCCCCCAAAAAGGTATGTACAAAACGAAGGAGAACAATGCCGGTCCGTACAAAGACAGACTTAATGAAAAGTCAAAGAAAAGATACAAGGAAAAAAATCAAACCAGTGAAAGTGTCAGATCCTTACGAGCACACAGAGGGACAAAAGACGTTAGCGTGCTGCCCAGCTTTCACCACGCTCATATTTATAATTACACAGTTCTTGGAGTGAGTGCATACACTCGTGAAGTTTAGTAACTTCAGGTCACTGCAACAAGCCCAGGTACAGTTTACCGACGGATGGGTGCAGGACCTTGAAATGCACGTGTAGAAAGTAAAGACCATCGTACGTATCATAAGTTTACCAGTCTCACAAATCTTCTTCATAAATACACATTCGTTAACCGTTTATTAATAGGACCTTTGAACTCAATGGTAATTAATTAGTAGTAGAAATAATTTCTGGTACGCGTTACAGAAATGTAGCAGTGACAATAAGACTGTATGCTGTAATCGTACTGGGCAATTAGTGATACAAAACAACTGTTTTATCCTGTGAATAAAATTACCGTAATTGTCGGGCTATAAGCCGCTACTTTTTGCACCAGCTTTGAACCCTGCGGCTTTTAGTCAGGTGCGGCTTTTCTATGGATTGTCCATGATTGTTGTCATATCGTAAGAGGATTTGTTTTGTTTGTTCTGCTGTTGTACGGCACTACGTTGCCTGGCGGAAGGATCGGGGTTCAAGAGTGGTATGTTGGTCACGTGTCCGTCCGCCAGGCAACGTAGTGCCGTACGAAGTAGCGCGAAAAACAAACTTCAAAGTAGCGCTACGCGTTCAGCGGGAGGCGTGGATGATGAGCGGCGATAAACTTGCGAAAAGCAAGTTATGCCCAACTCCACCGGTGGATTCTGACAGCGTGGAAAAGTGTGAAAACATCCACGATCACCAACAGATTTCTAAGGGCTGGACTGCTGCATGATGGAGAGGAGGACACCGCCACGGCCCTTCTGAGGGTGTTCGACTCTGACAACGAGGATTTCTTTGGTTTTGAAAGTGACAACGAAGGAGAGAAGCGGAGAGTGGATGACGAAGCCATCCTGAGCCTGTTCGTATCCGACACTGGAGAAGAGGACTTTGGTGGTTTTAGTGGGCAGGAAGAAGAGAAAGATGGTGAATGACTGACTTTTCTTCTTGTTAAAGCTGTGTCACTGCACCTGAGCCTAAAAGGTAGTCTGAATCTATTGTTCTGGTGTGCTGCAGGTTATTGTTATGTACTACATGTGCAAATATGTACCCATAACTTGTTTTTCAAAATATTAATAAAAGGGGTGTGTCTCCAAACAGCCATCTCTTTCCTGACAATTCCCTTTGTGCATATTCTCTTACATATGATGAGTCAACATTGAAACACCTGCGGCCTTTAGTCAGGTGCGGCTAATGTATGTACAAAACAGGATTTTCCCCTGATTTTAGCTTGTGCGGCTAATATTCAGGTGCGCTTTGTAGTCCGGGAAATACGGTATATGTTTTTGTCAATGTACCATAATAACAGAAGTGAAACACAATATCGTGTCAGGACAATTCACTATTTATGCACAATAAACAAAGGAGCATAGCGCGACAATTTCTGTTCAGTGCCAGACTTTTTTTGCAAATATCTATTTATTTATTTATTTTTAGCAGCATAGTGGTTTTTTTCCAATTACTTTTTAAAAGTCAGGTCAAGGCTCCAAAAGCCCAAAGGCGATATGAGGGTGGCGGCTCACAACAGTTTTTCCTTGCTACATGGATCATTTTAGTTCAGCTTTCCTTTTGTTATATTTCTTTAAGAGTTCAAAATGTGTTAATTACATAAATAAAATGTAATTTGCTCTGTAGCACTTCATGGATTTCATAAGCAACACACTTTAGTTGCTTTCTTTTCAAACAAGCCTTTTGTTGATCTGAGTATTTTATATTCTTTACATTATTTACATTTGATCTTTTACATTGTGCATAATGTCTATTGATTGTATTGTTTATTTTAATATTTGTGTACAGCGCTTTGTGACTGCCTGTCTGTGAAAAGCGCTTAATAAATAAACTTTACTTACTTACTTTAGTTGTTCACACAAAGCATAAAGGTAAAAAAAAAAAAACAATATAAACAGTGTTATCTTCATTTTAGATTTCAAAAAGTATTTGCGGCTCCCAGTGTTTTCTTTTGCGTGGAAACCGGGTCCAAGTGGCTCTTTGGATGTTAAAGGTTGCTGACCCCTGCCCTGGGGAAACACCCAGAGGGGCAGTGGGGGAGTCGAAGTAAAGGCGGCCCGCGCGGAAGGCAGAGAGCTGGAGCTTTGGCTGCTTCAAGGACTGGGACAGTTTCAGCGTTTTGTCCGGAGATGTTGCTATGTGGTCAAGATCGGGCTCCGACGACAGCCTCAGGTCGTAATATGGAAACTACTGCAACAACGGAGGATCCCGTCGAGACAGTGCTTCTTACATGCTCCCCACAATGGAGTAAAGTTGTGAAAAATGGCAAGCCTCGTCACAAGCTGGAGAAGGTTAATTCGGGTTCAGGAATGCATGCTGCTACCACTGGACACAATAAGAGGCCTGGACCTGTATCGATTATCGGCCCTGGAGCTGTGAGTACAATCAGAGCTGTGAAAACTAAATTGGTGAGCGTATTTGCCACTAAATTTGCCCTGGATGTAGATGCAGAAACTCTTGCTCTGTATTTGAGAGAGAAACTCAAAAGAGATGTGACCTGTCAAAAAATTGCTAGTAAACGTAGCAGGTTCGGCTCTTTCAAGGTTACTGCTGAATGTAATGATGTGGGTGAAATGTACAATCCTGAACTCTGGCCTGAAGGGGCTCTGGTCCGGCGTTTTTATGAACCTCGTAAGCCCGGTACGGTGGTGCCAAGCACAGTGGATCCAGCAGGGGAGATAACTGCGCCTTCTGGTACCAACGTATCAACATGAAGATGTCTATCCGGGTATTATCTTACAACTGTCATGGTCTACGTTTGGGACAGAGTGCAGAGGATAGAGCTCGACGGATTGTTGTGGACAGTCTGCTTGCAGAATGTGACATTTTATGCTTGCAGGAGACATGGTTGTCCAAACACGACCTGGGAAAACTTAACTGTCTAAAGGCAAGTTTTTTGGGAGTGGGGGAATCAACAACTGATCTCAGCACAGCTATAGTCAGAGGCAGAATACCTGGAGGGGTTGCTGTGCTTTGGGACAAAAAAATAGACCCTGTGATAAAGCCCGTTAGACTGAATGTAGACTGGTGTATACAATATACACAGAATAATATCAGTTTTATCATTCTTAATATTTATACTCCCTATGAATCTTGTCAAAATGAGCAAGAATACCTCAGTAGGCTGGTTTTATTTATTCAAGTATTCAAGTATATATGTTTTGGGTGATTTTAATGCTGATCTCACAGACAGCAGTTCTCGGTTTGCTGACCACTTAACCCACTTTTGTGAAGTTAACAATCTTATCCTGTCTACCAAAGTGTTACTGCCTGCAGACAGCTATACATACATAAGTGAAGCCTGGCATAGTACATCATGGCTGTGTCAGCCGGTGAACAGCTGTGATCAGCTGATCACGGGGCCGGGGTTAAAAGAGAGACGCCACCCACCTGTTCGCCGCTCAGACATCATTCTCTTCGTGTCAGGAGCTCCGAAACTCTGCTGACGTCAGTCTCCGCCTGATTCAGCAACCGTGAGTGTTTTTCCCTTCAATCCTTTTTCTCTTCCCGGCTCCGCTCGCTCTCTGTCTGTAACGACAGTTCCGAAGCCACGCTTCGCGCACTGATCGTTACTAGAATAACTGCGTGTCTGCTCCCAAACCCACCGCTAGCCGTAGCCGTGCTTGGGTCTAGTCAGCACGCTACACAGGCACGCCGAGCTACTGTGCGTAGCTCGCCCCGCCGTGACAGGATGTCTGAGCCCGCTATAGGCCCAGCGGAATTCGAACGGCTGAAAGCCGAAGTTCTATATCTTCGCGGTGTGGTAGATCGGATGTGCACAAAAGTGGAGTCCCTCACCGAAACTGTCCTCCAACTTTCCACTTCCATCACCTCGCTGCAACGTCAGCCGGCGCCGGTGAGCGCAGAACCCCGGATTGGACTACCAGACAAGTGGAACGGAGTTGATGGCCGACCTGATGGTTTGCTTGCCACTTTAGACATGCTGTTCGAGTGTCAGCCCACTAAATACGCCACCGCCCGTGCAAAGGTCGCACTACTAACCTCTCTCTTGTCTGGCCAGGCTCAGGAATGGGCCGCGGCTCTCTACTACAATAAATCGGCAGCTTGCAATGACTATGCCCTGTTTGTGGAGGAATTAAAAAAGACGTTTGTTCCCCCGAGCAGCGAAGTGGAAGTGGAGTCACAGCTGCTTCATCTACGCCAGGGCAGTCGACCCGTCTGTCACTTTGCCTCTCAATTCCGCACCCTGGCCGCTAAGCTACAGTGGGGAGACGCTTCTCTGCGCTCTATTTTTCTGGAGGGACTGGCTGACTACATCCGAGACGAGATGACCGGCCGTGAGGCCCCTAAAACCCTGAATGAGGCCGTGGACCTCGCACTGAAGATTGACCAATGTGTGATGTCACGGCCTCGCCATACCCCTCGGGTCTTCAAACCCTTCCAGCCTCAGAGGACCACGTCTTCGCGACCTCCACCCCCCTCTGATGGAGCCACGGCTAGCCCAAGCAGCACATCCAGCGAGGGGCCCATGCAGCTGGGTGGACTCCCCAAAGAGGAGAAAGAGAGACGCTGGCGTGAGGGCCTCTGCGCCTACTGTGGATCAGCTCGACACCGTCGTCCCCAGTGCCCGCTACGGCCGGGAAACGACGACGCCAGGTAGACTGCGGGGGTGTCCCACCTGGCCCTTCCCACTCCTCTGACCCCTCTCGTTTTCTGTTACCGGTAACATTTCACCTGAAACACCAATGGCTCTCATCTGAAGCCCTCCTGGACACCGGAGCCGCTGAGAACTTCATCGATCAAAAACTGGCCTCTCGGCTTCGCATTCCGTTGACTTCCGTCGACCGATTCCTCCCGGTGACCTCAGTAGACGGGCGACCACTCCAACCCTACCCGATCCAGTTCCAGACCCAGCCAGTCCGCATGTCTGTCGGGGATCATCAGGAGGAGATCCGGTTTTTAGTAGTCTCGGCCACTTCCTCTCCTCTCATCCTCGGATACCCCTGGTTCCGTCAACATGACCCCCACGTCTCGTGGTCTTCCTGCCAGATCCTGGACTGGGGTCCCCAGTGTTCACGCCGCTGCCTTCTCTTCCGCACTGGAAAGGACTCAAAGTCAGAAGAGGCGTCACCCCCGGAGCCCATTGATCTGGATAAGATCCCTCCGGCTTACCATGACCTATCTGAGGTCTTCAGTAAGAAGCGAGCCTCTGCTCTCCCTCCTCATCGCTCCTACGACATGGCCATCGAGCTCCTCCCGGGAGCGGTCCCTCCTCGTGGTCGCCTGTTCTCGCTGTCACCCGCAGAGAACAAAGCCATGGAGGAGTACGTCGCTGAGGCTCTCCAACAGGGCTTCATTCGCCCTTCTACCTCCCCTGCAGCTGCGGGATTCTTCTTTGTCAAGAAGAAAGACGGCGGGCTTCGCCCCTGTATAGACTACCGGGGCTTGAATAAAATCACTGTTAAGAACCGCCATCCTCTTCCTCTGCTATCCACCGCACTCGATTCCCTCTCCCAGGCCTGCATCTTCACCAAACTAGACTTACGCAGCGCCTACAATTTGGTGCGGATTAGGGAAGGGGACAAATGGAAGACGGCCTTCATCACCCCTAACGGGCACTGGGAGTATCTGGTGATGCCCTTCGGCCTCTGCAACAGCCCTGCTGTCTTCCAACATCTGATCAACGATGTCTTGCGGGACATGCTGGACCGGTTGGTGTTTGCCTATCTGGATGACATCTTGATCTACTCCCGCACCGAAGTGGACCATATTCGCCATGTGCGGGCTGTGCTGAGCAGGCTGCTCGAGTACCAGCTGTTCTGCAAACTGGAAAAGTGTGCCGTCCATCAGCGGTCCACCACCTTCCTGGGCTTCACCATCTCCTCCAATGGCCTGACCATGGACCCGCAAAAGGTCCAAGCCGTGACCCAGTGGCCTCAGCCCTCCAGCCTTAAGCAGCTACAGAGCTTCCTGGGCTTTGCCAATTTCTATCGGCGCTTTATCCGCAATTTCAGCACCATTGTCGCCCCACTGACATCCCTCACCAAACCAGCTAACCTGCCCAAGCCCTTCTGCCTCCCCCCTGGTGCGAAACAGGCATTCCGAGACCTTATCCGCTGGTTTGCTACGGCTCCCGTCCTGCTCCACCCTGATCCTGCCGGAGATTTTGTGGTGGAGGTGGATGCCTCCGATGTTGGCGCTGGCGCCGTCCTCTCTCAACACGGCCCAGATGGGAAACTTCACCCGTGCTGCTATTTCTCGAGGAAATTCTCTGACACGCAGCGACGGTACGGTGTCGGTGACCGGGAACTCCTGGCCATCAAGTGGGCCTTGGAAGAGTGGCGGCATTGGCTCCTGGGAGCGAAAGAACCGTTTCTGATCTGAACTGATCACCAGAACCTGATCCATATTCGTTCTGCCAAGCAGCTCAACCCAAGGCAGGCCCGTTGGGCCTTATTCTTCGAACCTTACAACTTCCACCTCGCCTACCGCCCTGGCTCCAAGAACACCAAGGCAGACGCTCTCTCCAGGCAGTTCGCCCAGGACGGCCTCACGTCAGACCCTGGACCTATCCTACCGTCTCATTGTTTCGCTGCCCCCCTTCGGTGGCCCTTGGAGGACTCTATCCGGGATGCCCTGACCGCCGAACCGCCTCTGCCTGACACCCCGACTGGGAGGCTCTATGTACCATCCCGGTGCCGTCAGGAGGCCTTGCTCTGGGCTCACTCCTCCCCGCTCTCTGGTCACCCAGGGCCCGACAGGACCCTCCAGCTCCTCCGTCGTGCCTTCTGGTGGCCCTCCATGACTCGGGACGTCCATGACTTCGTTTCCGCCTGTGACACCTGTGCTCGGGCCAAGTCCTCCACCCAGCCGCCTGCTGGCGACCTTCGCCCTCTCCCTGTGCCGAGACGGCCCTGGTCCCATGTCGGTCTTGACTTTGTTACCGGCCTCCCATCTGTGGACGGTCTTGACACCATCCTCACCTTTGTGGACCGGTTTTCTCAGGCGGTGCACCTGGTCGCCCTGGCCGGCCTCCCCTCCGCCAAACGGACGGCCGAGCTCCTCCTGGACCATGTCGTCCGGCTTCACGGATTCCCCAAGGACATAGTCTCCGATCAGGGGCCCCAGTTCACCGCCAGGTTCTGGAAAGCCTTTTGCCGCCTGATAGAATAGAATAGAAGAGAATAGCCTTTATTGTCATTGTACAGAGTACAACGAAATTGGAGTGCCACTCCCTTGGTGCAAGTTTCAATAATAAATATAAATGTAAAATATAAAAAGTACAAAAAAAAACAACAATCGTAAGTACTCAAACAATAGTATGTACAATATATACAGGATAGCAGCATTAATATGATGACAGTATGAATAGCAGCATAATATAATGACAGTGACGGTATGGAATAGGTTCAATTGTTTTTGTGCTTATTTACTACGGTGATAGCTCTGGGAAAGAAGCTATCCCTGAATCTGTTTGTCCTGGTTTTATGTGACCTGTACCGTCGGCCTGACGGTAATAGTTCAAACAGTTGGTTGCTGGGGTGAGAGTGGTCCTTGATGATATTGCCAGCTCTGCTGAGGTACCGAGAGTTTGCAGTGACCTCCAGGCTGGGCAGAGAGCAGCCAGTGATCTTCTGGGCTGTGTTGATGACCCTCTGCAGTACTTTCCTGTCTGCAGCTGAGCACCCTGCATACCATGTTCTTATGCCGTACATTAGGATGCTCTCTATGGTGGCTCTGTAAAATGTCACCAGCAGCCTCTCCTCCAGGTTGTTCCTCCTGAGCACTCTCAGAAAGTGGAGACGCTGCTCGGCCTTTTTTACCACCGCCGTGGTATTTGCAGTCCAGGAGAGGTCATCAGAGATCTGCACGCCCAGAAACCTCATGGAGTGTACCCTCTCCACACAGCTCCCGTGAATGTAAAGTGGGGTCTGCTCTGCCCTTCCTGAAGTCCAAGATAAGTTCTTTAGTTTTCGTGGTGTTCAGTTGGAGGTTGTTAACTGAACACCACTCAGTCAGTCTGTTGACCTCATCTCTGTAGTCCGACTCATCCCCCCTTGAGATGAGTCCAACCACTGTGGTGTCATCCGCGAACTTTATGATGGTGTTTGAGAGATGGGTAGGGGAGCAGTCGGATGTGTAGAGCGTAAACAGGAGGGGACTCAAAACACATCCTTGTGGAGACCCAGTGCTGAGTGTGATGGTGCTGGACCGGTGGGGGCCGAGTCTGACAGACTGTGGTCTATTTGTCAGGAAGTCCTTGATCCAGAGGCAGATGGGGGTGGAGAGTCCCAGGTGAGACAGTTTCTGGACCAGGATCTCCGGGATGATATGATTGAATGCTGAGCTGAAGTCCAGAAAGAGCATTCTCACATAGCTTCCTCGGTGCTCCAGGTGACTCAGCGCAGTGTGGAGCTTTATGGTGATAGCGTCCTCGGTGGAACGATTTGTCCTGTAGGCAAATTGGTGGGGGTCCAGAGTGGGAGGCAGACCGGCCCTGATGTGCTGACAGACCAGTCTCTCAAAGCACTTCATCACTACAGGCGTAAGTGCAACAGGCCTGTAGTCATTTGGGCTGGCCACAGCTGTCTTCTTGGCGATGGGGATGATGGTGGAGGTTTTGAGGCAGGGCGGGACGGTGTTTGATGACAAGGAAAGGTTGAAGATTTTAGTGAAGACTCCGGTCAGTTCGTCAGCACATGCTCTGAGAACCTTTCCATGTATTCCATCAGGACCTGCCGCCTTCCTGGGATTCACTGACCTTAGAACACACCTCACTTGGTGCTCCCTAAGTGTTAGTGTGCCAGTGCTGGGGGCGGGTGGAAGTGGTGTGGCAGCTGAGGGCTTGGTCGTCTCAAAGCGGGCGAAGAAACGGTTTAGATCCTCAGCCAGTGAGGCATCAGTCCTAGATGTTGCCTGGTTATTGCTTCTGTAGTTGGTAATGTGATTGATCCCCTGCCACATTTTTCTGGGGTCGTTGTCAGCAAAGTGATCTTCAATCCTCCTCCTATAGGCAGCCTTAGCTTTCCTGATGCCTCTACTCAGGTTTGCCCTGGCCGCCCTATACGCAGCCCTGTCCCCTGACTTGAAGGCAGTGTTGCGGCTTTTTAGGAGGGATTGCACTTCGCTATTCATCCAGGGCTTTTGATTTGGAAACACCCTGACCCTTTTGTTGACGGTGACATTGTCAACACAGTTCCTGATGTACGAGAGTACAGTGTCCGTGTACTCCTGGAGGTTGTGGCTGGAGAATAAATCCCATACAGTTGTTGAGAAGCAGTCCTGCAGTTGAGAAAGGGCTCCTTCAGGCCAGGTTTTTATTGTCTTTGTCTGGGGCTTTGTTTTTCTCAGCAGGGGGGTGTAGGTGGGGGTGAGGGACATGCAGAGGTGGTCAGATCCAGCCAGGTGGGGGAGGGGTGTCGCTCTGAAAGCATGCCTGATGTTTGAATAGACATGGTCCAAAGTGTGTTCTCCTCTCGTAGCAAAGTCCACAAACTGGACAAATTTAGGAAGCACAGTCTTTAGGCACGCTTTGTTAAAGTCGCCGGCGACAATAAAAACCCCATCGAGGTGGGCAAGCTGTTGTTTGTTTATGGTGTTGAGCAAGAGGCTGAGAGCCGTGCTAACGTTAGCATCCGGCGGTATATAAACAGCTATCACAATAACTACTGTAAACTCCCTCGGGATGTAAAAAGGTCTGCACGAGACTGCCAGAACCTCCAAATCAGGAAAACAGTGTGTGTGAATGATCCTGCTGTTACAACACCACTCGTTATGCACGTAAACACATAGCCCCCCTCCTCTGCTTTTACCTGAGTTGCTGTTTCTGTCATGCCGGTGTAGCGTGCGGCCTGCTAACTCGACTGCAGTTAGCAGGAGCGTCTCCCAGCCTCTCGTCCGGTTATCACCCTCAGACCAATGGGCAGGTTGAACGGACCAATCAACAGTTGGGGCGCTTCTTACGGTGCTTCGTCTCCGCCCAACCGTCGCTTTGGCCTCGTTACCTGGTGTGGGCTGAGTTGTCTCATAACCTTCACGTCTCTTCCGCCACCGGTCTCTCGCCCTTTGAGGTCTGTCATGGTTTTCATCCTCCTATCTTCAGCCATCAGGAAGCGGGGGTCGACGTGCCTGCTGCTAAACGGATGGTCCGCCGCTGTTGTCAGGCCTGGATCAAGGCGCGGGCTGCCATTACCCGGGCCAACGCTCTGTACACCCGGCAGCATCGTCGCCGCCACCGCCCGGGTCACCGCTTCCAGCTGGGGGACCGCGTCTGGCTCTCCACAAGGCACCTGCGGCTGCGCGGTGAGTCCAAGAAGCTCACTCCCCGGTTCGTCGGCCCGTACGAAGTCACTGCCCGGCTCAACCCCGTGGCTTACTGTCTCCGGCTTCCACCCGCCATGAAGGTCCATCCGGTTTTCCACGTCTCGCAGCTTAAGCGGCGCGTCACTTCCTCGCTGGCGCCCCCCTCCCGGGCCCCGCCCCCGCCCAGGATCATCGATGGGGGTCCTGTCTACACTGTCCGACGGATCTTGGACTCCCGTCCCCGGGGCCGGGGGGTCCAGTATTTGGTGGACTGGGCTGGCTACGGCCCTGATGAGCGCTCCTGGGTGCCGTCCCGCTTCATCTTGGATCCTTCCCTCATCTCGGATTTCCGTCGCCGCCGTCCTGGCCTGTCGGGTGCCGGTCCTCGGGGGGGGGGGGTTCCTGTCAGCCGGTGAACAGCTGTGATCAGCTGATCATGGGGCCGGGGTTAAAAGAGAGACGCCACCCACCTGTTCGCCGCTCAGACATCATTCTCTTCGTGTCAGGAGCTCCGAAACTCTGCCGACGTCAGTCTCCACCTGATTCAGCAACCGTGAGTGTTTTTCCCTTCAATCCTTTTTCTCTTCCCGGCTCCGCTCGCTCTCTGTCTGTAACGACAGTTCCGAAGCCACGCTTCGCGCACTGATCGTTACTAGAATAACTGCGTGTCTGCTCCAAACCCACCGCTAGCCGTAGCTGCGCTTGGGTCTAGTCAGCACGCTACACAGGCACGCCGAGCTACTGTGCATAGCTCGCCCCGCCGTGACAGGCTGGACCACCGTATCTGTACAGCTGATGGACATGCAGCTTTAGCAAACATGACTATCAGGTATGAGGTAACTCTGTCAGACCATACACTTTTGGTTTTACTGTGAATGTGGAACAAATGCCAGCAACAACTGGAAATAATATTGCTAATATTGCTACCAGTGTAAAATTAGACTGGTCAACATTTGGTGAAGATGATTTCTTAGCTTATCATAGTGATACCGATATACATCTGAACAACATTTCTTTGCCCAAAGAAGCTATTTTGTGTAAAGATGTCAACTGTAAGAATGCTGTGCATAAACATTTACTCTGCTCCGTGTAAGATAAGATAAGATAAGATAAGATAAGATAAGATAAGATAACCTTTATTAGTCCCACACGTGGGAAATTTGTTTTGTCACAGCAGGAAGTGGACAGTGCAAAAGTTATGAGGCAAAAATTAGAATACAATAAGAATAAATACAGTACACAACTGTACAGAATAGAATAAAATAAAATAAATATACAATAAGATAAAAATAGAATACAAATACAAATACTATATACAACTGAGTAAAAATACAACGATGACAGAAAGGATTATTGCATGTGTATGATGATATAGTGACTGCTCTGCATGAAAGTGGTACACTGCTTGATAAACAATATAAGCATAAGAAACCTAACATCAGACCTGGCTGGAAAGAACATGTATCCATGTACCATGATGAAGCTCGCATAGCTTATAAATGTTGGGCCATGGCTGGAAGACCTAAACAAGGCCCAGAATTTGAACAGAAAAAATGTGCGAATGCCAGATATAAGTACGCTGTTCGCTTTATAACTAAACATGAGCAAATGCTGAGAGCGGATTCTTTGGAAAATGCTGTGTAATAATATGGCAGATTTTTGGAAAGAGGTGAAAGCTCTTAATAACTGTAAACCATCTCTACCATCAACTGTTGAAGGTGTTTCTGGGGCAGATAACATTGCAGCATTATGGAGACAGCATTACAGTGCATTGTTTAACTGTATAAAAAGTGAACCATATGAGGACAATTTTGACATGAGTAATGACACAATAAATGTAAGGACACATGAAGTATATGAAGCCATTCATAGGTTGTCTGATAATAAATCCTCTGGTTTGGATCACATCACGGCAGAACATTTAAAACATGCTAGTGTAAGGCTAGCTCCTCTTTTAGCGCTCTGCTTCACTGGGTTTATGATTCATGGCATATTACCAGACTCAGTGCTGTGTATTTTACTGGTACCAGTTATGAAGGACAAAGCTGCAAAAGTGAGCTGTTTGGATAATTACAGGCCGATTGCACTAGCCAGTATTTTATCTAAGGTGTTAGAAAGAATCTTGTTTGACAGAGTTAGTGAGTTCATCTCTTCTCTGGATAATCAGTTTGGCTTTAAACCAAAGCGCGGCACTGACATGTGCATATATGCACTCAAGGAAATAGTCAGTTTGTACAGGGCTAAAAATTCATCTGTCCTCATGTGTTTCATTGATGCCTCTCAGGCTTCTGATCGAGTGAACCACAGAAAACTTTTTGATAACCTGAAGACACGGGGAGTTCCTCAATACATGGTGAGGATTCTCTCTTACTGGTACGCTCATCAGAACATGCAGGTTAAATGGGGAAGCAGTATTTCTGCCCCCTTTGATGTCAGCAATGGTGTTAGACAGGGTGGGATTTTGTCTCCAATTTTATTTAATCTATATGTTGATGATCTGTCCATACAGCTGAGAGCCTGTAACACTGGGTGTATATTAGGTAAAACATTGATAAATCATCTTATGTATGCAGATGACCTGGTTGTTTTTAGTCCAAGCAGTGCTGGGTTACAGGATCTTCTCAATGTCTGTACTGAATATGGTGTGCAATATGACATAAAGTACGATTCTGCTAAAAGTGCTGTTTTGATATGTAGAACCAAGCAGGATAAACAGCTAAATTTCCCTTTGTTTAAACTGGCCCAAAAACTCTTGAAGTTCATAAAAAGGTGGAATACCTCGGTCACTTTAGAATAGAATAGAATAGAATTCAACTTTATTGTCATTGCACATGCACAGGTACAGGGCAACGAAATGCAGTGTGCATCCATCCAGAAGTGCTTTAGTGATATAGATATATATCGATGTAGATCGTTCCTGTCTACATCGCCTTCAACTGGTGCAGAACGCTACCGCCCGCCTGTTGACCGGTTAAAAAAAAAGAGACCACATCACTCCGGTTCTCTGCTCTCTCCACTGGCTCCCAGTTGCCTTTAGGATTGATTTTAAAATCTTATTGCTGGCTTTTAAGGTTTTAAATGGCACTGCACCTTCTTACCTGTCAGAACTCCTTAGTACTTATCGCCCCAGGAGATCTTTGAGGTCAGCCGACCTGATGCTTTTAGATGTTCCCAGGTATAAATTAAAGACAAAGGGAGAGAGGGCGTTTGCTGTGGCTGCACCCAGACTGTGGAACAGTTTACCTCCTCACATCAGATTCTCCAAAAGCCTAGAAACTTTTAAAACCGCTCTTAAAACTCACCTCTTTTCATTGGCTTTTAGAAAGGTTTAATTTATTTGTTTTATATATTTTTATTTTATTTTTATCAGCGAGGTGTTATTACGAAATTGTGTTCTATTGTATTTTTATCTGTATTTACTGTACAGCACTTTGGTCAGCCTTGGTTGTTTTTAAATGTGCTCTATAAATAAACTTGACTTGACTTGACTTGATATTACAATATATATTAGCAATAATATAGATATGTGAGTATATTACAGAAATGGGTCTATTATGGTATGTTATAATGAACACGGTATGAAGTATGTTGTGAATATTCTATAACTATAAGTATGTACAGGCTGTAGTGAGTACAAACTATGTACAGGCTATGGACAGGATATAAATATGAAAAACTATACAGAATATGAAATAAATAACTTTACAGAATGTGAGATATACAGCTATACAGAAATGGGAACTATGCAAGTTGTAAACAGTTGTAGGATTAAAGATTTTCGAATGTACAGAATGATTATTTACACAGAGCTATACAGTAGTGCAGTTAAGATAAGTGAGGGTGTGGATAGTTTCTACAGAGGCTATATAAAGTGCTAGTGGTTGTGAGTGGTGGTTCAGTCCATGTTATTATTGTGTGTTTGAGGGTACAGTTGTCCATTGTGGGTGTGTGTATGTTCAGTCCATGAGTTTAACGTGGGTCAGATGTCAGGAGGCAGAGTTCAGGAGTCTGACAGCTGTGGGGAAGAAGCTGTTCCGGTACCTGGTGGTCTTAGTCCGGAGGCTCCTGTGGCGCCTCCCAGAGGGCAGGAGGGTGAAGAGTCCATGTGATGGGTGACTGGTGTCTTTGATGATTTTCCCAGCCCTTTTCAGACACCACTTCCTGTAGATGTCTTTTATGGCAGGAAGTGGTGCTCCGGCGATGCGCTGGGCAGTTTTCACGACCCTCTGCAACGCCTTCCGGTCCGAGGCAGAGCAGTTCCCGTACCAGACTGTTATACAGTTGGTCAGGATGCTCTCGATGGTGCAGCGATAGAAGTTCACCAGGATGTCTGAGGACAGGTGGTTCTTCCTCAGAGTCCTCAAGAAGAAGAGGCGCTGGTGAGCCTTCTTGACCAGCTTGGAGCAGTTGTTCGTCCAGGTGAGATCCTCGGAGATGTGGACTCCCAGGAACTTGAAGCTGCTCACACGCTTCACAGCCATCCCCTTAATGTGGATGGGTGGATGTGGGTCAGCATTCCTCCTGTAGTCTACGATGAGCTCCTTGGTCTTCTCGGTGTTAAGCAGCAGGTTGTTTGTGTCGCACCACTCAGCCAGACGATCCACCTCCTCCCTGTAGGCGGCCTCATCGTTGTCACTGAGGAGGCCAATCACCGTGGTGTCATCTGCAAACTTAATGATGGTGTTGGAACCATCAGCAGGTCTGCAGTCGTGGGTGAAGAGGGAGTAGAGGAAAGGGCTCATCACACAGCCTTGTGGTACACCGGTGTTCATCGTGATTGTAGATGAGCAGCGGTTATCCAGCCGGACATGTTGGGGGCGGTTGGTCAGGAAGTCCAGTAACCATTTGCAGATGAGGGAACTGATACCCAGGTCTGTCAGTTTCCTGATGAGTTGTGAGGGAAGGATTGTATTGAACGCTGAACTGAAGTCTATAAACAGCATTCTGGCGTAGGTGTTGTTGTTGTCCAGGTGTGAGAGGACAGAGTGCAGTGCGATGGAGACTGCATCCTCTGTGCTCCTGTTCTGGCGGTATGCGAATTGGTGGGGGTCCAGGGTGGGGGGGAGACAGGATTTGAAGTGTGCTAGGACCAGCTGCTCTAAGCACTTAGTGATGATGGGGGTGAGTGCTACTGGGCGGTAATCATTGAGGCAAGATGGGTTGGAGTTTTTGGGTATCGGGACGATGGAGGTGGATTTGAAGCAGGCCGGTACCACAGCGTGGGCCAAGGACAGATTGAATATGTCTGTGAGCACTCCTGCAAGCTCCCCAGAACACGCTCTGAGAACACGCCCGGGGATGCCATCAGGACCTGCAGCCTTGTGGATATTGATCCTGCTCAGCACCGCTCCTACATCGGTGGGGGAGAGAGTCAGAGGTTGGTGGTCTGGCGTCATGTCTGCTTTGGTTGTGGTTGTGGGGTTCCCTCGCTCAAAACGAGCATAAAAGTTGTTGAGCTCGTTGAGGAAGGAGACATCAGAGGATGCGGGGGAGGGTTTGGTGGTCCTGTAGTGTGTGATGGGCTGGAGTCCTTGCCACATGTGTCGGGGGTTGGAGTTGGAGAAGTGTTCTTCTACCTTCTTTTTGTAATGGTGTTTGGCTTTTTTGATACCCTTCTTTAGATTAGCCCTGGCTGTGCTGTAGGCGTGTGCATCTCCTGACCTAAAGGCAGTGTTGTGGGCCTTCAGGAGGAGACGAACATCCCGGTTCATCCAAGGCTTCTGGTTGGGGTACATGGTGATCCGTTTCTGGGTGGTGACACTGTCTGTGGTTTCGGAGATGTAATCCAGTACAGATGAGGCATACTGGTCCAGGTCTGTGTGCGTGAACATATTCCAGTCTGTGTTTTTAAATCTGTCCTGGAGCACTGCGTCTGTCCCCTCTGGCCACACTTTAATTGTCCTCACAGCAGGTTTCACACGTTGGATGAGTGGTGAATACCTAGGTGTGAGGAACAGGGAGAGATGGTCCGATTGTCCAATGTGGGGGAGGGGTGTGGCTTTGTAGGCTCCAGCCAGGTTTATTACTGAGCAAATGAATGATGATGACGACATATACAGACAGCGGTGTAAGCTCTATGTGCAGGCAAATACTATTGCTCGCAAATTCAGCTTTTGTTCACTTCCAGTTAAAGTGGCTTTGTTTAAAGCGTATTGCACACCGCTATATACTGCCCCCTTGTGGTCATCCTACAAACAATGTAGCATGCAGAAGCTGCATGTTGCATAAAATGATGCGATGAGAATCCTTTGCAGGTTACCTAGAAGGGGTAGTGCCAGCCAGATGTTTGTAGCTGTGGGTGTTTGGACTTTTAAAACACTTTTAAGAAAGTTAATGTTCAATTTTAGAGAACGACTGGATGGCTCTAGTAACAATATAATTTTAGCGCTCACAGATCCGACAGTGAGTGGTTCCCATTACTCATCCAGTCTGAGAAAGCACTGGTTGAAGTGTTTGTGTATTTATTGATTTCTTTTAAGTAATTGTGTTTTATGTATATTATGGTTTTATATTTTTACAAATGCTTTATATGTTTATATGTATATACATATATATATTTTTAAGGTTTATACCTTGTGTTTTATTTTATGGGGGGGGGGGGGGGGGTGTTTCTGTCTTGTTCTTATGGACATGAAGTCTGCCAATAAAGATTGATTGAGTGATTGATTGATTGATTGATTGACCTCACTACAAAATATTCCAAAGGTAACTGTTAAAAAGGTGAAAAAGATTGGGAATGATAGCAACTCAGTTTGGTGGAGGGGGATTTTGCTGTGGCGTTGTTTTTCAGAAGCCAGGCACGGCCCCATAGTTCCACTGGAAGAAACTCTCAGTGCTGCAAAATACCCACCAAAAGACATTTGGCAGAGTGGAGACTGCAAGCCAGGCTTTCTCAACCATTTAAAAAAAAGGAGTTTATTGAACCATCAGAAAAAATGTCTTTTAAAAAATTAATTACATTTTAATTTCCATGCATGACTTTTAATTTTGGCATATTTATTACATGTGGCATTTTGCTTAAAAATGTGCAATTTATTGAGGTTTTTCAGGGGGGGAAAGGATCACATTAATGATGTTGAAGTCTCAAAAACTCACAAAAAAACCCCTGTATGTAACAAATATGACACACTAGGCATTAAGGTGCTAAACCTTGTGGAAAGCCTTCTCGGAAGAGTTGAAGCTGTTATAGCTGCAAAGGGTGGACTGACATTATACTCAACCCCATGGATTAAGAATAGGATCCCACTCAAGTTAATTTGCATATGAAAGGCAAACGATGGAATAAGTTTGGCAATATAGTGTACGATTACAAATTCAAACATCAATCTTCAGTCTACCATGATCTGCTGCCATACACACTTACACATAAATTATGTTCAAACATGGTGTTAGTTATGCAGACTGTGGTTATCACATAAGTCCAACAAAAGAGTTTAACCCCTCTCCAGTAGACCTCCAGTTGTGCATTGAGCTCGACATCTCTGTGCTCTTCTTGCGCTTTACTTAGGACCAGTTTGTCTTGGGAGACCCTACCAGGGGCTCCAGACAACATAGCCCCTATAGGCACACAAACCTCTCCATCATGATAAGGTGGTGATTCATGGATGGGTGCGAAATACTAATTTGATCATGAAGTCACATTTTGTGGTATATGGTAGTTATTTGTACAGCCAGAGCTTTTGTGCAGGCAAGACCCAGAGTTGTACTGACACGTGATAACCCAACTGATTCAATTCAAATCTGTCATGAGAAGCTGTGTGTGGGAGGGAGGATAGGACCCAAAATGCAGGACCCAGAAGTGGGACTAAACTTGTCATCAGCTTTATTGCCAGAATTGCAGAATGCTATTACTATTTATTTAAATTATTTCTTTCAGATTGGTGCAGCGGCTGCAGTGATGCAGACGTTGTACCGGTCCATCATGGTGTAGAGAGCTGAGTGTAAAAGCGAAGCTCTCAATTTACTGGTCGATCTACTTCCCTACCCTCACCTATGGTAATGAGCTGTGGGTAATGACCGAAAATACAAGCAGCAGAAATGGGCTTCCTCCGAAGGGTGGCTGGCCTCTCCCTTAGAGATAGAGTGGAAAATTCAGCCATCCGGGAGGGGCTCAGAGTAGAGCGGCTGCTCCTCCACATCGAAAGGAGCCAGTTGAGGTGGTTTGGGCATCTGATAAGCCTCCTGGGCGCCTCCTATGTGAGGTGCTCCAGGCATGTCCCACCGGGAGGAGGCCCTGGGGCAGACCCAGGACACGCTGGAGAGATTATATCTTTCGGGTGGCCTGGGAATGCCTTGGTGTTCCCCCAGATAAGCTGGAGGAGGTGGCCGGGGAGAGGGAGGTCTGGTCTTCTCTTATTAGGCTGCTGCCCCTGTACCCCGGCCCCGGATAAGCGGAAGAAGATGGATGGATGGATACTTTCTCTCCAAATTATTTTTCTGAGTTAACTTCAGCTTCCTCCAAACCATCAACAGATCTCTTAGACTGTATTGTTACAAGACTGCTCAAAGAAGCCCTACCATTAATTTATTCATCAATCTTAAATATGAAAAATTTCTTTCAGTTAATGAACTTTATGTTGGCAGTAATTATAATCACTTTAAAAGCCATCACTTGACCCAACTGTCTTGGCTAATTATAGGCCAATCTCCAACCCTCCTTTTAGCTGTAAACACCTAACTGATCATCCACAGAGGAATTTATTTATTTCAAGAGTTTCAGTCCGGCTTCAGATTTTCTTATGGACTATAACAGCAGACCCATATCTATGCATGTCCTACTAGACCTCAGGGCAGGTCTAGTAGTTATCGTCAACATAACTTGTTGTTAATAGTACCTTCATTGTTGCTCTCTCCCTCAGACTCTAGATGGGTTTGTTTTTGTTGTTGCATCAGATGGAAAAATCATGTACATATCAGAAACGGCATCAGTGCACCTTGGTCTGTCACAGGTAAGACAATCCACCTCAGCACTCTCTCATGTGGACTAGTATACCCAGGAATAAGTTTAGATTTTCTGAACCAAACAATCTGGAGAAAAATGTATAAGTAACATAGAAGCATGTGTCATGTAACAACTGAGTTTTCAACACACTTCAGACATGGCATAAATAGAACACTCTTTTGTTTCTATATGAATTTAATGCATTTGTGCAACTAATCACTAAATGTTCCAAATGTGTGTGCCACAGGTGGAGCTAACAGGAAACAGTATATTTGAGTACATCCACCCATCAGACCATGATGAGATGACAGCAGTGCTGAGTCTCCGCCAGGCCCCACAGCAACATTTCTTGCCAGGTACTTAAAGACCTTATTTCTCCATTGTGTGCCACACAGTGGTAGTTGATATTTTATTCTTGAAGTGAATTAACTGTTTGTTCTTCGATGCTGTCCATGCCTGGCTGCTCCTCTTGTCTCTCCTCCGGTTGCGGTGTGCTACTGAAGTATGGGATGCATGATTAGAACCGTCTGTGTTGGCCAGCCTCCCTTGGCACCATCTGTAACACCCCTCCTACTACAATGATGTTATGATGTGATATACATACAAAAGATATTTTAAAAATTTATAATATATGCCCATGTTTGCAGAGGTCATTGATTGATTGATTGACTGATTGATTGAATCTTTATTTTGAACATGTTGAAAAAGTACAACAACATAGAATTTGAAAACAACAACATAGAATTAAGAAAATGTGCCCCATGTTCGGATTGTGTGTACAAGCCAACTCTGCCTCCTGTGAAAGGAAATCAGCTACAACTACCTGAGTCCCCAGCCTATGGACCACCTTGAATTTAAAAGGCTGAAGTTTCAAAATCCACTGGGTGATCTGGGTGTTGGCATCTCTCATGCAACAGAGCCACTGCAGTGGGGTACAATCCAGCAGAGGGTGAATGGGCATCTCAGGAGGTAATAACAAAGAGAGTGTGCCGCCCACCAGATTGCCAAGCCCTCTTTTTCAACAGTACTATACCAGGTTTCTAGTTCTGACAGTTTCCAGCTGATGTACACAACTGGGCAGTTGACCGCCCCTTATCTGCTGACGGCAGGCCTCTGCTTTAGGTGTTAGTCTGCAGGATAAAAGAGAGGGAAAGGTTTGGTGTGTGGAGCAGTGGTTCCCCACAGAGAGCCTTCTTCACCTTCAAGAAAGGCATTTTGCACTGCTCCATCCACTGGACCAGGTCTGGGGTAACCTTTCAGATGAAGTCAGTCAAGGGCCTTGTTGGCATCGCAAAGTTCAGAACAAACCACCAGGAATTGCCAGCCAGCCAGCCCTAATAGGGCTGAAATAGTGGAATAGGTGAATTTAGTACCTCCAGCCCCAACTCATCTCAATTATTTAGCACACTCGCCACATTGGGGTGATATATTTGTGTGGCAGCTCCTCTGTCTTACTGCACCAACTTGTGGTCAACATCCACTTGCCATGTGACCAAATCTTAGAAATATGGTATCTAACCAGATTCTTACTCTGGATGGCATTACTTTGGCCTCCAGTAACACTGTGAGGAACCTTGGAGTCATTTTTGACCAGGACATGTCCTTCAACGCACATATTAAACAAATATGTAAGACTGCGTTCTTCCATTTGTGCAACATCTCTAAAGTTAGAAATATCCTGTCTCAGAGTGACGCTGAAAAACTAGTTCATGCATTTATTACTTCCAGGCTGGACGACTGTAATTCATTATTATCAGGATGTCCTAAAAACTCGCTGAAAAGCCTTCAGTTAATCCAAAATGCTGCAGCAAGAGTCCTGACAGGGACTAGAAAGAGAGAGCAGATTTCTCCTGTTTTGGCTTCCTGTTAAATCCAGAATTGAATTCAAAATCCTGCTCCTCACATACAAGGTCTTAAATAATCAGGCCCCATCTTATCTTAATGACCTTGTAGTACCATATCACCCTATTAGAGCACTTCGCTCTCGCTCTGCAGGCCTACTTGTTGTTCCTAGAGTATTTAAAAGTAGAATGGGAGGCAGAGCCTTCAGTTTTCAGGCCCCTCTTCTGTGGAACCAGCTTCCAGTTTGGATTCGGGAGACAGACACTATCTCTACTTTTAAGATTAGGCTTCAAACTTTCCTTTTTGCTAAAGCATATAGTTAGGGCTGGACCAGGTGACCCTGAATCCTCCCTTAGCTATGCTGCAATAGACGTAGGCTGCCGGGGATTCCCATGATGCATTGAGTTTTTCCTTTCCAGTCACCTTTTTCACTCACTATGTGTTAATAGACCTCTCTGCATTGAATCATATCTGTTATTAACCTCTGTCTTTCTTCCACAGCATGTCTTTCATCCTGTTTTCCTTCTCTCACCCCAACCGGTCGCAGCAGATGGCTGCCCCTCCCCGAGGAGGTTTCTCCCTGTTAAAAGGGAGTTTTTCCTTCCCACTGTCGCCAAAGTGCTTGCTCATAGGGGGTCATATGATTGTTGGATTTTTCTCTGTACCTATGAAGCGCCTCGAGGCGACTTTTGTTGTGATTTGGCGCTATATAAATAAAATTGAATTAAATTGAATTGAATTTAGTAGACAAAGGTGAATGGCTTAAACATGAATTGAGCTGCAGTTTGGGGAAGGCCTCGGAGGGGACTGGCCGCGGCTCCTGGGCATGGCAGATCCCCAAAGAAGGCATCCCCTAAAAGCAGTAATAACTGTGCTTTACAAAGGTCAAAGACCTCTGCAGTAATATAACTGGTAGTCAGGCTAGCGAAGATAAGTAGCCCATGGCCTCAATAAGGTGGTGGAGGATTCCATAGAGTGGAGCGGATGAGCTCGAAAAATTAGGAAGAAATTGCAGGAGAAGAGATCAAAGGAATTTCAAAATTACGAAAGACCTTGATAGATGATTAAGGGGAACCCTTCATCATGTAGCAACATGACTTGACTCGGAACTGAAGCTCTAACAGTGATGTATGCTGGGATTTTGAGACTTGAAGTAATGACTTGAGGGGTCATAAACGCTTAAGTGAGCTTGTCTTGGGGCAGAAGATGGAGAGGGGATGCCTGGCTGGTTAATTTGCTTTGGGTAAGGTAGCAATAACTACTGTGCCGATTTCAAAAGGGACGCCTTGAGGAATTATGCATATGGTGGAGTTCAGATCTCTTAAAAGGAGCAATAGAGGACAGAACCCGGCATCCCGGTGCCACAAGGGTTTGCTGCTGCATTCTGCACAGGAGGGAACAAAACGGAGAAACTGTCATCCTGGTGTGAGGAATGTTTACTGCTGTGTTTGCAAATGACTGATATGGTGAAGGAGACTGGGCACCCGGTGCCAGGAATGTGCACTGTTAGATTTTGTGAAAGATTGATAGATGCAGGGAAGCTGGCATCCCAGAAAGGAAAGCTTGCTGCTACATTTGTGACAGAGGGATAGAGTGAAGAGAAACTGGCATCCCGGAGCCAGAAAATGTTGCTACTTCTAATTGCAAAGGGGGGACAGTAGAGCAAAAAACTGGTATGAGAACTTGGCATCCTGGTATCAGGAAGTTTTTTGTTTTTGTTTTGTGCAAACGACAGATGGCAGACAACTGACATCCTGAAGGCAGAAGGGTTCCCTGCTGCTTTTTGCAGTGATAGCTGCAGAGAAGCTTATTGCTGCATATGAGGGACAGAGAAAGAGAACCTGGCATCCCGGTGCCAAAAGCTTGCTGCTGCATTTGCAAATACGTGAAGAGAACCAGACATCCTGATGTCAAAACCATCCCAGTGCCAGAAGGGTTCACTGTAATGAACCCTTCTGGCACTGGGATGCCAGGTTCTTTCTTTATCTATCATTCTCAAATGCAGCAGCAAGCTTTTCTACCAATGAGTTGCCAGTTTCTCTGTATCTGTATGATGTCTACTGTCATTTCTTCTCTTTATTGAGCAATTCATTCAGGACAGTGTAGCCACTGTCAGGAATGAAATGTACATAATAGCTTAGCATCATTGTTCAGGTAACAATGAGTGTATGGTAGTTCAAAAAGCACTTGGACCATAGCCTTTTGAAATAAGCCTGGTGATGATGTTATCCCAAAGGGGAAACAAAGCAGAATAGCTCTTTTTGAGTAATAATAATAATAATAATGGATTGCATTTATATAGCGCTTTTCGAGAACCTCAAAGCACTGTAAACTGTCAACTGCTTCTTTGAATTCTCTTCTACATCAATCTATAGTTAGGCATTTGATAAGTCTAACTTACTGCAAGGGATGCAAACAGGTCCTCAATGTGTGGAACTGGGTACTTATCCATGCAGAGCTGTGTGTTGAGAGTGGCCTTGAACTCTCCATACAGTCTCACTGTGCCACCAGGTCAGCAGAGGGCAGCACAGTTGGCTTTAGGGACAAACCATGGACGATGTCCACTGTGATTCTTGGATACCATGGACAGTTCTCACACAGAGTCCCTGTAACAACTACTCCTGCACCTATGAGTTTGTGAGGTCTCAGAATTTTGAATTATCTGGATGACTGGCTGGTCTGTGCAGTCTCAGAACAATAGTCTTGCAGCCATGTAGTTGTGCTCTTAGAACATGTCCAGCCTGTGGGTTGGCTTCTGAACTACCAAAAGAGCAAGCTCCACCCATCCCAGGTCACAACTTTTCTAGGTATGACTCTGGACTCCAACAGGGCCACTCAGACATTGGCTCGCCCTCTTCAGGCTACACTTTTGGGTCAGCTGGGGAATGCTCTTTGCCTCATGGGCCTCATGGCATGTTCAGCAATGCCTTCTGAGTTTGGGCCTTTGCCCACAGCAGTCTCATCAGGCAGGGACTTTGGTGCCACAGAGGCTCCACTGAGCTCTCCACTTTTGAAGGTACTCTCAAATTAGAGCAGGGTTATGTGTTGGATATAAATGTGTTGGAGCTAATGGCTCTGTTCCTTGCACTCCAGCAGTTCCTGCTAAGACTGGGAGGCTATCATGTCATCATCAGTACAGACAGCACAGTAACTACAGTCACAGCAGCCTACATCAACAGGAAGGGGGCCTAGACTCTAACATCCTCTGCAAGCTGGCAACCAGGTTGTGACAAGCCAGCTCCTGGTTTGAAGGAAACTCCTGTCTTAGGTGAATGGAACACTATTCTCCCCTTTCCCACAGACTGATGTGTGGCCCCTGAGGAAAAGGCTCCTTGCCTTGTGGCTACCAGAACTGGTGGTACAAACTATGCAAGAGTCTATGCAAGAACCCACTAGGACTGCCTACTTGTATCACTGGGGACTGTTTGGCTCCTGATGCATGGCCCACCAGATGGCCAACCATGAGGCTACAGTGGAGATCATCCTGCAGTTCTTGCAATCCTAACTGGAGGCGTGCAAATCAGCAGTTACCCTGCGAGGTATTGTGGCATTGATCAAGACAGATTATATTGGTCACTCACCTCCAGCTGAGTGACCAATATGATCACTCATCCGGAGTGAATCAGAGGTGATTCATTTCCACTCAGTGGTAATGAATCAGCTCCCAGTTTTAAAAGGTACCCAGAGGGCGACAATTCACCAGTCTAGATCCCCACTTCCCCTATGGGATTTGGATTCAGACCTTTGTGCACTTCACCAACCTGCCTTCAAGCCTCAAGGATGCTGATTTGAACTGAATTTCCCTCAAAACAGCTGTTCTGATAGACATAACATTTTCCAGAAGGATTAGTGATTAGTCCATAAAGACTGTTGCAGGTTTTTACTGGAAGCAGCAGGGTTTATCCTCCATACCAACCCTACAGGCCAACTCAGGACAGAAGACAGCCTGTGCCAGGCTGCTCTGTCTGAGTCTTGACAGAGTATATTAGGTGCACTCAGACCATTAGGAAGACTGATCAGCTTTTTACCTGTTTTAACTTTGGAGTCCTGGTAGACGCTTGTCAAAGGCCAGACTGTCTCACTGGGTTGTAGATATCATGCAGCAGGCATATATATTTTCGGGTACTTCCTTCCCATTCATTTCCCATGCATATGGAATATGTAAAAGAATAGATATAGTCTCTTACTCAGAGAACCAAAGTTACAATGTAACCATACAATTCACAAAGAGCTATTAGCTATTAACTTGGTATATCTCAGCATGCTGTGTCATATATCCTAAAACAATGAGATAACTGGACAAGTAGAAGACAAAACAAAAGTGTACAGGAGATGAAAATGGGTCAAATTTCTGTCTTTATGAAACAGAAAAAAATCCAGTGAAGACTTGACATGCGACCTGAGATATGTATCTGCCCCTTCACTTGATCCATCTACTATTTGTTGAAGTCGCACCAGAAATAATCTCAGTGCAAGTCTGGCTGTCAAGAAGCCATTCTTAACCCTCTCAGGCTCAAATTAAACTTTTTGTTGCTAATGCACAACCAAGTCCTGCAGTGGTACTTCTGAGTAAAAAAAAACCCTCATAAAATATGTATGTGGGGTAATCAAGTTGTTAGTTTTTACTTTTGCAAATCGGCAACGCCTGCCTTGAGAGGGTTAAGGAAGGGAAGCAAGGGAAATACCTGAAGTATGCCAAATTACACAAGCGATGGACTGAAAATCTGTGGCAACAAATCTTACAGAGTGATGAGTCTACATTTGAAATTTCTAGTTCAAATCATTGTCAGAATCTACAGAGGACAAAGGAAAATAAGTAAAACAGTGATTATCTGCAGCCATTTGTAAACACGGTGGGGACTCAGTCATGGTTTTGGGGGTACAGCCAGTGGTGTTAAGGATCTTGTTATAGTTAATGGTATTATGAACACAAAAGATACACCAAATGCTTGAATTTAGATCCACAATGCAATTCAATACCTTCTGGAAAGCACCTGATTGGCAAGAGGTTTATTTTTTAGCATGAAAATGATTCCAGAAATCTTGCCAATACAGTAAAAGCATACATGGAAAGAAAAAGACAACGAAAGACCACCAGCTATGGATTGGCCTCTCCAGATCCCGGACTTCAGTATTACTGAAGCAGTGTGATCGAGAATGGAACACAAAGTAGCCACCATCCACCAGCTTTGGATGTCTTTCCACAAACCTGCAAGCCTGGACACTATTCCTGTAAACTGCTTAAAGACAAAGAAAGCTTTCGTAAGAGCATTCCACCCCCACCCCAATTTTTTACTGTACTGTACTCCTAAGAAACTCTTGTCCCAGAGCTTTTGGACAGGATTATGGTAAGGTTGTGCAGTGGCAACCGGGTGAGAAATGGAAGTTGTTGAAGAAGTGTTAAAAATGGAACATAATATAAATAATATAACATGCGTAATGCCTCTGAACTATTTTTTGTCTGTTTCTTGACAGAGTATGAAATTGAGCGGTCCTTCTTCTTGAGGATGAAGTGTGTTCTTGCCAAACGAAATGCAGGGCTGACATGTGGAGGATATAAGGTATGTAAAGCCAGTGGATGACAAATCTGCCAACAAGGACACCAAAGTTCAGTGGGTGCGTTTGTTTCTAATTTCTTCCTATCTTGGTTCCTTTGTGACATGAAAATAATTTTCCCTTTTCCTATTGATGATTTTCCAGTCCTTTTTTTAGCATTTTTTTTTTTAACGAAAAACAAAGACCCCCGTCCTTTGTAATAGATTTACTGATTGACTAACTGACTTGGATGTTCATGGTGTTTTGAATACAGTTCAGTGTATAGATTGTTCACAGACACACCGCACACATTGTGTGTTTGTGTCTTTAATGCTTGGATGAAAACCCATGTCCGCATGTACATCAATAAATGCTCTGTCTAGTCCCTTGAGATACTCTGTCAGGTTTTTACTCCAGCTGCCTTCATTGGCTTTTTGTTTGTGGGTCTCTCTGCCTTCAGTTTCATCTGAACTTATTGAAAGCAATGCTCTTTTTGCTTGAAATCAGATGACTTACTTTCCATTAACATATATTCAATTTTCTTGCCTTGCAAAACTCTTGGATTGCTTTTGTAGTATGCTATAGCACACAAGCTCCAGGGAACTTTAAAGCACACTTTTTGTCCTATTTTGTCTCTATGAGCAAGCACCTGGTAACAGTAGGAATGAAAACCTCAATTTTAACAGGAAGAGGCCTCCAGTAGAACCAGGCTTAGGGAGGCAGCCATCTACCAGTTGGAGGCGAGGGGAGGGAGACTGGACAAAAGACATGCTGCAGAAAAGAGCCAGATTAATGATACTGAATTATTAAATGCAGTGTGATGTATAAATACATAGTGAGTGAAAAAGGTGAGTGAATACGAAACATGCATAACTAAGGGAGGATTCAGGGTCACCTGGTCCAGCCCTAACTATATGCTTTAGCAAAGAGGAAAGTTTGAAGCCTAATCTTGAAAGTAGAGATAGTGTCTGTCTCCTGAATCCAAACTGGAAGCTGGTTCCACAGAAGAGGGGCCTGAAAACTGAAGGCTCTGCCTCCCATTCTACTTTTAAATACTCTAGGAACAACAAGTAGGCCTGCAGAGCGAGAGCGAAGTGCTCCAATGTCCACATGCATGTAAATGCTAAACAAACAGTTAATTATAAGCTTACTCATTAATTCAAAAAGCTGCTGTTTTCTATGTAAGGAGTGCATGAATGTCAAACATTCTGACACTCATTTACACTGCAATGGATGCATCAAGGGCAACTCGGGTTCCAGTATAGTTCCCAAGGGTATGCAGCCGGGAGGAGTCGTGGAGGAGGCATGTGTTAGGTTAAAAGCACTTTCCTGTGTGTGTGTGTGTGTGTGTGTGTGTGTGTGTGTGTGTGTGTGTGTGTGTGTGTGTGTGTGTGTGTGTGTGTGTGTGTGAATAAGGCTTGTAGTAAGACAGCACTTTGTGTATTTAGATGAGGTGCTATATTAAAGTGCTATTTCAGTACCAGTGCATGTATCATTTTATTTAACCCCTTAAATTAAAGCTGTAATTCTATACTTCAATATTATTCTGATAATTTGAATAATTACATTTTATAAAAATATTATAAAATTTATATTATAGTAATATAGAAGTAAAATTGAAATATTTACATATTAAAATATTGAAAATATTAAATATTTATTACCATTATTACTACTACTATTGGAGCGGCACAGGAGGGTTGTTTTTAAATTGTTAAATGAACACATTTCATTTTTGAGATACTGTATGTCTGAGAAGTTAACTTAAAAGGGGCACAATCAGTGCATCTGTGGCACACATATTTCTTGAGCATCCTCTCTAGAGCCCAGATCAGATCCGACAAAAAGGAGCATGTGATCCACATGAAATGCACGCAAATACGAAAGCTGCATTTCACAGTGGAATCTGGGTGACTGTGATTTGAACATTATGGTTTGTTAAATGATAGTTTAACTGTCAAAATTTAATCCTATAAAAGTTGTTTCATAAAGTGCTACTTGGTTAAACAATGAAGTTTGATTTGGAAAAGTCCCAGCTCCTTTTGAATGCATTGACGTTTGTTTCCTACCGTTGTTTCCCAGGTCATCCACTGCAGTGGCTACCTGAAAGTGCGTCAGTACATGGTGGACATGGTGCTCTATGAATCATGCTATCAGACTATGGGCCTGGTAGCAGTTGGACACTCCCTGCCTCCCAGTGGTATCACTGAGATCAAACTCCATAGTAACATGTTCATGTTCAGAGCCAGCCTGGACTTCAAGCTCATCTTTTTGGACATGAGGTAGGAGACATGTTGAGAAGGTGGGTAGATAAAGGAAAACCATGACATTATGATATTCTGTCACCTGTTAAAACTCATCGTCACAATAAATGAGCAACGTAAAGATAAATCTAGTAATAAGGATTAATGCAGGTATAATACATTAAGCAATTTAAACGATATTCACTTTAAAAAAATATTGGTATATAAGCTTAACAAAAAGCTATTTTAAAACATTTTAGGGCTGTTAAATGAACATTATGATTCACTTCCACATATGAATGTTCAAATCAGCCCTGACCTATTATTCTTTTCTGGGGAGTCAGGGTGGCAGAGCTGACAGGCTACGAGCCTCAGGACCTGATAGACAAGACTCTTTACCACCACGTTCATGCCTGTGACATTTTCCATCTACGATACGCTCATCATTTATGTAAGTTTAAATATTTTCAGTGGTATTTATGGGGGAGGAGG
Organism: Maylandia zebra; assembly: GCF_041146795.1. Taxonomy (NCBI): domain Eukaryota; kingdom Metazoa; phylum Chordata; class Actinopteri; order Cichliformes; family Cichlidae; genus Maylandia; species Maylandia zebra. The sequence goes on along the minus strand of NC_135176.1, from coordinate 580,612 downwards.
GAGTGACTTATGTGTGAACATTTGTGAGGAGTTTAAAACATTGTCTTTGATTTGTATTTTGCATTTATAGCTTGATTAATGTTGTATGTATTTGCCTTGAGGATGAAAAGTACTCGCCTGACAAATAAATAATAATTTTAGATGCTAACTAAATTAAAAGAACTAACCTAAAGATAATTACATAGGGAGATTTGACCAGTTTATCTCTGTGTTTACTACAGTGCTGGTGAAGGGTCAGGTCACCACCAAGTATTACCGCTTGCTATCAAAGCATGGAGGTTGGGTATGGGTGCAGAGTTACGCTACCATTGTCCACAACAGCCGTTCATCCAGACCTCACTGTATTGTCAGTGTGAACTACGTCCTCACGTGAGTCAGCAGCCTCCTTCTAAAATGTAAAACCTGCATGAAACAATGCAGACTATATACCTGTTTTATTGTACACAGTGACATTGAAAGCAAGGAACTACAGTTATCTGAAGATCAGAGTCAAGTCACTAAGTGTGGTGTAAGTCTCACTTCCTCTCTGGACCACAGCAGACAATTCAGAACCAAAGCAGTCAAGATGAAGACCAAACTAAGAGAAGCTCCCTATCTTGAGGTAGGACTTCCACGTGACCTAGAAATTATTAAGATTCCAGAGAAATATAGAAATAAATGAAATATTTCCCACCTTTCTTATAGCAAAAAATAATATATCAGTTTCATTACAGAAATATTAATATTGCAAACTACAAAACTAGGGAAACTGTGTTTGTGTGAGCCACCATACCAACTTTACTTTTAAATCACTTTAAAACAACCAGAAAGGACCAAAGTGGTCTACAGCAGAATAAATATAAGACAGTAAAAAACAAACAAACAATAACAACACATATCTGCTCATACAAGCGTAAAAATAGAACATCCATACATCTTCTTTCACTTATCGGGTGGCAGGGGCAGCAGCTTAAACAGAGAAGCTCAGACCTCCGTCTCCCCGACCACCTCCTGCAGCTTGCCCGGGATAAAACCAAGGTATTCCCAGGCCAGTCAAGAGATATAATCGCTCCAGCATGTCCTGGGACATGCTGCCCGGCCTCCTCCCAGTGGGACTCACCCAAGAGGGGGCCAGGAGATATCCTTGTCAGATGCCCGAACCACCTTAACTGGCTCCTTTCGATGTGGAGGAGCAGCAGTTCTATTCTGAGCCCCTGCCGGATGGCCGAACTCCTCAGGGCCACCCACCCATTGGAGAAGGCCTTTCCGCCGCTTCTATCCACGAACTCATTCTTTCGGTCACTTCCTACAGCTTGTGACCATAGGTGAGAGTAGAGACGTAAATCGACCGGTAAATTGAGAGCTTCGCTTTTACACTCAGCTCTCTCTTCACCACGATGGACCGATATAGCCACATCAGTGCAGTTGCAGCTCCAATCCATCTGTCAATCTCCTGCTCTTCTTCTCCCATCTATCCATCCATCCATCCATCCATCTTCTTCCACTTATCCAGGGCTGAAATGTGGGAGCAGCAGCCTAAGAAGAGAAGACCCTGACATACTTAAACTTCTCCAATTGGGGCAGGAACTCCTCCCTGACCCATCCTTTTCTGACTGAAGACGTTAGCCTCAGATTTGGAGGTGCTGATTCTCATTCCCACGGCTTCACAGTCAGCTTCCACCTGTTCCAGTGCGAGTTGGAGGCCATCACCTGATGAAGCAACAGAACCACATCATCTGCGAAAAGCAGAGATGAGATTCTGAGAGCACCCAAATGAAAACCTTCCGCCACTTGGCTACGTCTAGAAATTCTGTCCATAAAAAGTGCGAACATAATCTGTGACAAAGGGCAGGCCTGGCTGAGTACATCGTCTAAGTTGGTCCGACTTAATGCCAGCTATGTGGACCAAGCTCTTGCAACAGTTGTTGGGCCAGACACCCCATACTCCAGCATTTCCCATAGGACACTCTGAGGGACATGGTCAAATGAGTTCTCCAAGTCCACAAAACACATGTATACTGTTTGGGCAAACTCCCATGCACCCTCAGATATCCTTGAGAGGGCAAAGAGCTGGTCCAGTGTTCCATGACCAGGACAAAAACCGCATTGTTCCTCCTGTGTCCGAGATTTGACTAAGAGATGGACTCTCTTTTCCAGCACCCTGGCAAAGACTTTTACAGGGAGGGTTAGGATTGTGATTCCCCTATAGTTGAAACACATCCTCGGGTCCCCCTTCTCAAAGATGGGAACCACCACCCCAGTCTGCCAATCTCCTCTGTGAATCGCTACCTTGATTTGGTGGAGGGGTTTGTGAGTACCAGGGATCCCGGCGGCTATGTTGTTGGGGGGCTTTTGCCCCCAGTACGGTCTCCCATGGCAAATTGGTCCTGGGTGAAGGACCAGATAAAGAACTATTCAAAACACTCTGAGTATAAGATCAAGGGAACAGTTCACCCTGCCAGCAATATGGTTACTGGTGCCCTGCCCTGGAGCCAGGCCTGTGGAGGGTGCCCGAGGTTGAGTGTCTAGTGGCTGGCCCTTAATCCATGAGGCTTGGCCGGGCACAGCCCGAAAAGGAACATGGGCCCATCCTCCTGTTGGCCCACCATGCACAGGAGATGCCGTAGCTACCAAGACTAGCAGTTCCAACATGGAATGTCCCCTCTTGCAGGGAGGGAGCCAGAGTCAGTGCGTGAAGTTGAGAGGTAGCAACTAGATATAGTCGGGCTCACCTCAAAGCATGGCTTGGGCTCTGGAACCAGTCTCTTTGAGAGGGGCTGGACCCTGGGTGAAAGGCGGTGGGCTGGGGTGAGGGTGTTAATTCGGAGCCCTGTGGGACCCCACATGAAGGGGAGCAGAGGAGGATATCAACAGTGGACAGTCTCGGTCATTGTGTCCTTGGGCAAGACACTTCACCCGTTGCCTACTGGTGGTGGTCAGAGGGCCCGGTGGTGCCAGTGTCCGGCAGCCTCGCCTCTGTCAGTGTGCCCCAGGGTGGCTGTGGCTACAATGTAGCTGCCATCACCAGTGTGTGAATGGGTGGATGACAGGATGACGCTTTGGGGTCCTTAGGGCGCTATAAGGCGCTATACAAATACAGGCCATTTACCATCTGGAAAGCATTCTACTTCTTCCACATTTTGTCATGATACAGCCTTATTCTGCAATGGATTAAATTAGTTTTGACCTCAAAAAATACACACAATACCCCATTTTGACAAAGTCCAAAACATTTGCTTTGAATTTTTGCAGATTTCTTAAAAATAAAAAGAACAAAACCATAACATGTACAAGTATTCACAGCCTATGTACGGAAAATGTTTGGCATTGAGTCTTTGGTACTCTTGGGGGCCGTGGATGGCACAGTTGTCCTGGTTCCATCTCTTTCTCCTTCCAGGTTTTTGGGGGCATCACTACAGCTTCCCACCCTCATTATCAACTATATGTGTGATAAAGACACACACACACACACACACACACACACACACACACTCTCTCTCTCTCTCTCTCTCTCTCTCTCTCTCTCTCTCTCTCACTATAGGTAGCCGAGTATTTTCTAATTTTTGTGTTCCAGGTGCTGTATGTTTGGAGGATTTTTTGTTATATTTTTATTGTATTTATTTATTTATTTTTAAATATAGCCTCTATATTATTTTTTGTCTTGCCTGTCTTGCCTTATACATCATCATACTATACTACATATAATGTAATAACTGAAATAACACAAATAGAAATTAATTAATAAACAAATAAAGATTCAGATGAACAAGAGTATTCATAGCTTTTGCTCAGTACTTTGTTGAAACACCTGTGGCAGCAATGACACACTCATATCTTTTTGAGATGTAACAAGTCTGGCAAACCTATTTTGGGGGAGTTTCTTCCATTCTTCTTTGCAGGACCTGTCAAGCTCCATTAGGTTGGATGCAGAGCATTGGTGCCATTTTCAGATCTCTCCAGAGATGTTCACTCAGGTTCAAGTCTGTGCAGTGGCAGGGCCACTTCAGGACATTCACATAGTTGTCCCAAAGACACTTCTTTGTTATCTTGGCTGTGTGCTTAAGGTTATTGCTGTGTTGGAAGCTCTGGGGCAGGTTATTAAATTCCCTTAAATCCATTTTTATGTATATAGAACCAAATCACAACAACAGTAACCTCAAGGCACTTTATACTGGAAGGTTAAGATTCTACAATAATACAGAGAAAACCACAACAATGAGATGACCTTTATGACCCAGGACCTGGCGACAGTGGGAAGGAAAAACTCTTAAAAGGAAGAAACCACAAGTAGAACAAGGTTTAAAGAGGGGTGGCTATCTGAAACGACCAGTTAGGGATGATGGGAGGAAAATGGGATAAAAGGCACAGTGTGGAAGCGAGCCAGAGATTAATAATAAATAATGATTAAATGCAGAGTGGTGTATAAATACATAGTCAGTACTTTACAATATAGAGCACCTTGAGGCGGCTGCTGTTGTGATTTGGGAATATATAAAAGAAACTGAACTGAACAGAATTGAATTGCTCTAATCTATGTAAAAAAAATATCGTGCTAAACTGAGGTCTAGCAACACAAGCACAGAGATGAGTCCACTGTCAGAGGCCATAAGAAGATCATTTGTAACCTTCACTAAAGCTGTTTCTGTGCTGTGATGAGCTCTGAAACCTGACTGAAACTCTTCAAATAAGCCATAATTTCTGCCACCTCAAAGGTCTGTTGTATGTAGCCCATTATTAGAGATGGATTGATCAAAAGTTTAAGACCACTTGAAAAATGGCAAAAACTCATATTTTGCAATGCTGGATCTTAACAACTTGCTAAGATCCATGTTAAAAATACGAGTTTTTGCCATTTATCAAGTGGTCCTAAACTTTTGATTGGGACTGTACTTGAAGCATCAAGGATGTTTGCAAATAACAATTGGACTGGTTCTTATATTGTACTTTTCCACTACGAGCACAACTTGCCTTAATCACCCATTTACCCAATTACTTTTTTCTATGTCAGTACTCCTAACATTCACACACATTCAGACTCTAAATTGGGGTTAGTATTTTGCCCTAGTCTGGCATACAGACTGGAATTGAACCACCAACCCTCTGATTAGTAGGCGACCTGCTTTACCAGCTGTGCTACAGCAACTCTTCACTGCTGTACACTGCTGCATTCATCTTTCCCTCAACCTTGACTAATCTCGGTCTTGATCCTGGGACTGGGACCCAGCATTTGGAGTTTTAGGTATTATTTCTGCATTTCGTTTTCCTCATATTTAGAAACCCAGGTTTGTGCCTACCTCTAGTCCCAGTTTCTGATCATTTTGCTCCACTATTGTTTTTGTTGCTCTGTCAGTTGCCAGTTGTTATAAATTTAAGTCTTGTCTTATGACAAGTCCTGCTTTGGGGTCCACTTCCTGGCTGCATGCCACACAGTGGTTATATTACAGTCTTCCAGTTCCTGGTGATGAAAAGAATTCCCAGAACATGATGCTGTCACCAAGTTTCACTGTACGGATTTGTGATGAGCGGAGCCTGGTTTCTCCAGACATGACACTAGAAAGTTCAGTCTTTGTCGTGTCAGACCAGAGAATGTTTTTTCTTATGGTCTGACAATCTTCTAGTGCTGTTTAGCAAACTCCAAGTTAGCTGTCATGGGCCTTTTAATGAGGAATGGCCACCTTGACCACTCTACCATACAGGCCCTGATTGGTGGAGTGCCGCCGAAATGGTTGTCTGGAAGGTCTCCTCTTTCCACAGATCAAGCGGAGCTCTGTCAGACTGACCCTCTCATCGGTACAACCCTGTCTTGGAGTTCTACAGACAATTCCTTGGACTTCATGGCTTGGTTTGTGCTCTGACATGCACTGTCAACTGTGGGACCTTACATAGACAGGTGTGGGTGTAACCCTAGTTACTAAGGGTTTCAGTGCATTATCATTGAGGTTGACTTTTTTTTCATTATCAAGTTTAATTAAGTAAAATTATTTTTTAAATAACTGAAGAGCCGGTGTTTATGATGTCTCAATGGTCTGTAAAGTATACAGTTTGGGAGTACTGCCGCCTTGCATTTTACCTGAAGCAGCTACGGAGATCAAGAAGAAGGGGGAGAAAAAAAGTCAGGTCCTCTGAGTGAGAAACGTTGTTGCCTCTTTAGTCGGATTTTGCTGAGGAAACAAGCTGCCAGGCAACTGTTGTTTAGTTGGAGGAGAGTTTTATTATTGCTGGGATTCTTCTGGTTGTGCTATGACGCCGCACCCTCGCCTATTTGAGGGTTCAGGAGAACCCGTTTTGTTGTTTACTTTTCTCAGGTTTTTTGGGTGTACCAGTCCAAAGATGGCGAGCCACCCCTCCAGGATTTGTTGAGATGATTGATCTGAGAAGAAACTGAAATTCTTTGGACAAGCCATGAACTTTACAAATTCTACTTAAGTCCCAGGACAGAGTAGCACTTCACTGCTCCTTTGCACATTCTACAAGAAGAGATTTTATTGCTGGACTCACACAACTTAGAGATGTGGGCTGAATCACATCCACTGGGGGTGTATTCTGTTTATTTTTTTGTTGATGTAATTGGTTTTTTTTATTATATATGTAAGTGATTATTCATGTTGAGATTTTAAGGTTGTGAAGAAATGCAAGTTCAGTGGTCCAGTACCCATGAAAATATTCAAATCTGTATCCCAACTATTAAAATGTGTTACATGTACTTTCCAATCCAATTACATGTAATGTCCAATCAACTGAATTTACCACAAGTAGACTCTGATCAAGTTGTAGAAACATTTGATAGATGAACAGTGGAAACAAGATGTACAACAGGTACATAATATACGTGTTATGTTTTTGTTCTTTAATTTTACTAAATTTGCAAGACTTTGAAGCAATTTCTTTAACGTTGTCATTATGGGGTATTGTGTGTAGAATCTTGAGATGAAAAATGAATTTTTAGAATAAGGATTCAGTTTTAGAATATGACAAACACTGAAGCACATGAAGTGCTGAATACTTTCTGAACTAACACAGAATGTTTTACCCACCGACAGTGAATAAGTTGAGATGTCATTTAAGCTTCTGCTGAATTTTACTCAGAAGAGCTTTGACCCTGATGATTACAGCGAACAAAGAACAATTCAAACCATTTTTGGCTTACAAGGGATCTAGGAGGAAAAAGATAATCAAATATTTTATTGTCTTACAGAGCTACTTTGATAAATACTGAAATAAAGTGTTATCCTAAGATAGTAACCATCCCTGTATTTTTTATGAACATCAGAAGGCTCCTCGCCTCTTCCAGCCGGACCTCTCATACTGCTCGTCACAAAAGGGGATGTTGAAAGACAGATCCCTGTACCCAATGACCCCTTGCAAGGAGACGAGAACCAACCTGAGACCTGAAGGAGTTCAGGTGTCCTGCAGCCCCACTTACAATCTGACTCTCCATTACCCATCCCATCATCAGCATCTGAACGTTCAGAGCCAGCTGCCCAGCTCAGTTCCCTCCTCTCAGCTATCTCAACAAATCATCGGCTCCCTGCATAGTAAAGGGGCTGATGGATGGAACATCAGCAACTCCACAGCAGCCAACAAATACAAAGGTTACGTTTTTATTTAATTTGATTTATAGTCTAGGTTTCTATGATTAAATCTCATTCTGACATTCCATATTCTAGATTTTGTTTTACCATATTTTAACTACTCTCACCCAACCCCACTTCTGTTAAAACCACCTCAGTAGAATTGCCACTGTGGGGACCTAACACTAAACCATTTGTGGTGGAAGCAGCCTGGGCGTCAAGGATCACTGGGCAGGCAGGACTCACTTTTACAGCTCAGTGATTTTATTTACAGTGATAAAAAAAATTCAATTCCACAAAGATGTTCTCCCAAGAACACAATAGCTCATCGCTCTCTAGCAAGGGTCTCTCCAATACAATCTGTACACAGGGAACCGGGCAAGTTTCTCTCTCACAGGCAAGTGGCAAAAACAGTGGTAAAGGAGCCAGGCGTCACTAGCTGTTTGAAATATAATGGTCCAGCGAGGACTGATGCTACCTTAAATAGTGGCTATAAACGAGGACATCAGGAACAGGTGGACATAGCGAGCAGTTCAGGAGGTTGAAGAAGGATGAATTGATCGATCTGGCAGGAGAAGAGGAGGTTTCGCTGGAGGAAGGTCTGGCTAAACCTGCAATTGCGCTGCACCTAATGGAGGTTTTGCGGCCAGAAGTGCGGTTAGAGCAAAGGCAACGTAGAAAATTGGTGGAGGAGAAAAGTGACAGCAAATAATGGAGCAAAACGAGGGAAAGAGTTAAAAGAGGGAAGGGACTTGCCTGGAGAGATTAGGTAAATGAGAGGTGAACAAAGCTAAGGAAGCCAAGGTGATGATAGATTCGATCTGAATAGAGCTCGTGTTTTTATGCCTTCATTTGATGAAGATGCTGTTGATGTGTTTTTTGAGATGTTTGAAAAAGTTGCTATAGATAGTGGGTGGCCTGAAGACAAGTGGGCTTTGATGGTTCAGAGCAGTAGCAGCGCTAGATGCCACTTTTGAAATATGACGCCTTCTTATGGTAGGTGTTCCGTAAACTTACCGCAGGCAGTGACGTGAGCTGGGGAGACAACCAAGTGAGTCTTATTTGGATATGTGGCATAGACAGGAAGTTGCTTTGCATTGTTGGATAAATTCATCTCAGGCTTTTGGTCATCATCATAAGTTGAAGGACCTAATGTTGTTGGAGCAATTTAAAGTGAGTGCTCCCAGGGAGGTTGACTTTTATCTCAATGAATGTGATGTTGTGAGCCCCCGGAGGCCACAGAGTTGGACGATTGTTATGAAGTTGCCCGTGGATTTAAGGTGGGAGTCAGTCTGGGGAGGAGGAGAGTTAATGAGGATAGGAGTGAGGATGGTCCATATGGTCAGGGTGGAAGCAGGACCTGGCACCCGTCAGGACAAGAAAAGAGTTTGATACAACAGCCCAGTGGATCAGCTCTATTCCAAAGTAGGAGCCAGAATTCTCCTGCAGAGCCTCGTTGTTATTGGCGCCATAAATTAGGTCACAAGAAAAATCAGTGCCCTGGTTACCAAGAAGGCAAAATAATACCAGGCCGGTAGGTCTGTAACAATAGCTCGGGAGTCTCTCAATGAACTACAGGGATATGATGGATTTATGTCTGAGGCCACTGTCTCCCACAGTTCACCACTGTGCGAGGTGTAGGAGGGGTCATGAGATCCTGCAGGTATACAAGCTTTACCTGAGATCTGAGCTGGTTACAGGCTTTGTAATGTAGCAGAGTCACAAATCTCTCCTTTAGATCTATCGATTTGATTATGGCCAATGATGTGGCCTGGGTTAAAGTTGCTCTGTCTGTCAGTGATTACGCAGTGGATTCCCCCAAGACAAGAGAGCTGGAGTTTCCTGAAGTTTTTCCTGCATGTGTGGCCCCCCTGTGAACCACCCTTTTACTAACCTCTCTGATTCCCTATTAAGCACTTGGAATGGCTGTGATGTGCAACCTGTTGATGGGAATAAAGCATGTGGTGGTATAGGTGATGACCCAGGAATGGGTGCTCTTCACAGCTGTCAGAAGAGATAAACAGGTCATGTGAGTAAAACATGAGGAGGACCCTCTGAATTGGGAGTCTCTGGTGCAGAAGCAGCAGAATAATCCTTCCCTGGAACATGCTATGAGGTCAGCAGTAAGTGCAGGAGGCTAAAGATGTGCCAAAGTGTTACTATTTTCACAATGACACATTGTTCAGGAAGTGGAAGCCTCCTTCTAGGCCAGCTGATGAGGACCGGGCCACAACAGAACAAGTCGTTTTGCCAAAGTGTTGTCGCCAGGAGGTTTTGCAGTTGGTGCATGCGTCATTGTTTGGACACATGGCTGCAAAGAAAACCTTGGAGAAACTTAGCCAACACCTATATTGGCCTAGTATGTGGAAGGATATGAAATTATTTTGGTGCCGCTGCCATGTTTGTCAGGTTGTTGAAGAGCCAAGTGTATCTAACCCAGTAACACCATTACAACTTTTTCCAGTTGAGGATGAGCCTTTTGCTCACATAATGGTTGACTTTGTTGGACCTTGTTGGAGCCAGGGATCGAACCAATAAGCTTCCAATCAGTAGGTGACCTGCTCTACCTCCTGAGCTACAGCCACTCACTGGCAAACATGAGTAAACCCTCACTAGGTTTTGGATAAAGTGTACACTCACAAACCTGTCAAATCTGCATTTGAAACGTTGGCTGCCATAACAGTATAGTATTGCAACATGGCATTTGGGTCTTCTAACTAAAATAGGAAAAAAGGAACATAAATAGCGCCATCATTGTCAGACATGGCGCACATCTGGTTGACATACACTCTGCCATGACACCAATCTGGGCCAGACCTGCTTGCTATGTGGGTCTGAGGTTGTTAATGCCAGACTATATAACACAGAGGCCAGAGCAGCTCCAGAGGCAGGAGGTAGTTGACTGCTATTCTGAGCTATTTCAGGATGTGCCTGGAATATCTGATAGGATTGTTGATGATGTGGATGTGGGAGAGGCAGTCCCAATCAAACAACATGCATCATCTGTCCCCTCACAAATGGAAGGTGGCGAAGGAGGAAGTGCTTTACATGCTCCAGATTGGTGTGATTGAGCCAGCAGATGGGGCGTGGAGCTCACCTGTACTGTTAGCTGCTAAGGAGGGATATTTACACAAATTCATCTGACCTCCCCTCTGTCACAGAACAGATGAACAAAAGACAGAGAGCATGCAAACATTTAACTGAACAAATAACATGAACTAAAATGCTCAGACACACACACACACACACACACACACAGTGCTGGTGGTGACTAATTCACAGTGACTCATGCCATTTAACAAGATATTAATAACCAGCAGATGATCAGATCATTTTTGGAAGGTGAATTTTAGGAAGGTCAGTCATGTCACGAATTCAGATGCTTTCCCCATACTTCGGCTGGAAGACTGCATTGACCAAGTGGGTAGGGCTAAGTACGTAAGGTTGATCTTTTGAAAGGGTACTGTTAGGTACCACTGACAGAACGTGTTTGTGAGATGTCAGCATTTGTGGCTTATGATATCTTATACCAGTTTAAAGTGCTACCGTTTGGGATAAAGAATGCTCGTGCCACCTCCCAGTGGTTGATGAATTTTGTCATTCAGATCTTTTTTTTCCAAAAAGCCTGCGCTGTGAGGTCAGGAAGACGGGTGAGTGAGCCCAGCAGCTAGAAGTATGTATTTTTCCTTCATGTCCAGGCTTAGAAGAGGCAGCTTGATGGCAAAGGTGCCCACAAACAGGTCTCCCAAGAACACAAAATAGCTTGCTGGCTCTATGCAGAACAATCTGTACACAGGGAAACAGCAGTTAAGTTTCTCCTGAAGAGGCAACTGGTGAAAGCAGTGGTAAAGGAGTTGGGCTTCACAAGCTGTTTGAAATATAATGGTCCAGTGAGGACTGAGGGTCTGGAGTTCTGGTTCTGAACAAATGCCAGACTACACAAACACAAGTAGGAAGTCCATATTGAAGCCAACAGAATCATTTTTTGTAGTCTGGTGTTTTTCTGAATTGTTCTGTGTTTTCCAGGTTAGCCAGCTTGTAAAGCTGATGCTGTTCTGAAATGCATTCGGTCCTCTTGATCTCTGCAGTGTTACAGATAGGCTTTCAATGGCATTGCCACTCGCACCAACAACCGAAAGCTGTAGCTTTAACTTGCAAGTCCATATTCATATCCACACAATTCATGTTGTTTTCAGAATGGAAGAATGTTAAACTAAAGCTTAGTCTGCAGTAGTGAATGCAAGCTCAGGAAAACATGCATTTGTCAATAACATCATAGGTGGATTCATTAAAACACTGACAGTCTGACATCTTATGAATAACACTGTAAACTCCTTAGGAGCCATTCAGCAGAGTGCTCATGTCATTTTAATTAAGGTGCAAGCCAACTTCTGAACATGTCTTCTCTTTAATAGGGCCTGTACTGGCAGCTGACCGTAGGTACCAGGATGATTGTCCCAGTGGAATGAACCCTCTTTCAAACAGCAGGCTAAAGGACGAATTCTGTGAACATTACACACTCGTCCATAGCAAAGTTTGTCCACATGCCCAGCCTCATGCCGCAAAGGGGAGTAAAGCTTTAAACCAGGACATGCAACATTATGTAAAAGGTGACAGGGCCCTGGCTTGCCCTGTGCTCAGCAGCCTGGTACTTGGTAAAGGTGAGCATGGTGGCTTGTTGCATGGCATAGGCCAGTCGCTCCCTGTGCAGATAGTGCTTGAGCAGAAGAAGATGCTCTGTATGATGGAGACCCCTTACAGTCACATTGCTGCAGAATATCATCAACCTGCTGACGACCAGCAGCAGTTTGGAGCTGCCACGGAGCCACAGTCCAGATCTGCAGACGACACAAGAATGCTGACAGGTATAGGAGCTCCATATATGTCTTTAAACTTTCATCAAGTCTTGGGCAAACCTGGTCCTATTAAGGCCTCCCCTTTTGCCTCACTGAGCAATATAACAGATGGCCATTGTTACCAAGGTAAAGAGATGGTGTCTTACAACTGTACTAGCCAGAGTCCCAGCTCCAGCTCATCTCCTGAGAGCCACAGAGAGACCCCACACCGCACTGGCACATCTGTCATCATCACGAATGAGAGGTGACCCAGAAAGAGAAGCAGGCTTTATCCGTGTCTGCACACATAGCTCTGACACTGCAGCTGATTACATCATGTTAAAACAGGTTTAGAACTTTTCTGTAAAGCATATGTAGTAATGCAGCGTTTGAAAGTATTTTATTTACTTTCTACTGAATAAATGAATGAATGATTTGATCGTAACCTAAACTTAGGACTTAAAGATGGAATAATGTCTGAATCATGTGATCAGAATATTTGAAATGCAAATATTACTACTGTTACTTCAGTCATTTCATAGCAGGTGTGTTTGTCCATGTGTCACTTCCATGGGAACATGTCTGTGAAGCCTCAGTCATCCAGGTCATCGTAGTCTACGGAGCTCGGAAAGAAAAGCCTCTGGACTTCTTTAAGTTGCTTGAAGACGTTTCACCTCTCATCCGAGAAGCTTCTTCAGTTCTAGGGTCAAATTGTGGAGAGTCACAGATTTAAGCCCTGTGGGAGTGTCCCCCCCAAGAGGGGCAATGGACCCCCTACCTAATCACACGAGCCAAGGTGTGGAAACGGGTGTAGGTCACAGTCAGCCATGGTTCCATGGGAACAGTTTAGTCTTCAGCTCATTTCATTGTTCACCTTCATTTTCTGTAACTCTTGAACTTGTTGTCAAACTGGTAAAGTTTGATGTTTTTAGTCTGCCTGTGTTTTAGCTGTGCTGTGTTTGCTTGTGCTGCCATGAATACTGCATAGCAGACGTGTTGTGAATTTTCATATATTTATTGCATAGCTGAAATTATTCATTAAAACTCAAAATATGATAAGTTAACGACCAACACAGGATGAAACACTATCAAAACTCAAATCTGTGACAGATCAGAAGACTTGATATTTGATTTCACTGTTAACAGCTGTCTTCTAACAGGGGCTTGTTTCAGGGTTAGGGTTAGGTTTACTCATATAAATCGAATCACGTTGGTTTGTTTATGATAACACTCATTCTAAGGCTGAATAATGACGACCAAAAACCTAAAAACATTTGCCAAAAATTATTATTATAAGTATTCTGGTGTTCAGCATTTTAACCCTAAATATTAATGTTTGTCTGCTTGTGTTTTTTCATCCTTTGCACTTTTTTTTTTTTATAAACAATAATTTTCTGTGAAAGCAATCAAATTAAAGTCAAGCGTAATAAGCTGGGTTTGTAATATTATATTATTCAAACAAGGACTGGTATAGCTTTGGAAAGAGACTGGTTTGTTCCTGTTTCCTGATGGTGTGTTTAGTTAACCTGTTACTGACCGGAGCTAACTTTGTACTGCATACTGCTAATTTAGCCAAACACTTTCATTCCAGACTGTACCACACTATCAACCTGCTTTACACCAGCATGTCAGTAACATTTGTAATTTATCAAAATTACATTAATAAAGCTATTTTTAAAAAAAACATTTTTTCAAATCAGTTCTTCCTGTTTCTTTATGTGGTCATTGACAATCTGTCCATAACAAAGTTCAGCGCTCCTAAATTTAAAGACGTTTTTAAGTGAAACTAAGTTTTCCAGTGGATATTCTGTTGCCACCTCAACACAAATGTGAGTGGTCATTGCTGCCCTTCCTGTTCAAACACAGTATTCAGACTTTTTTTTACACTGTATTCTCATTAATTTGACTTGTGTTGTGTTATGCTTGCTGAAGACTGGTGCAGAGTGGAGGCACAGGACAACATGTTCAGGCTGCTGCATCATGTGCAGTTTCTCCTTTTGGTTACTTTGGTTACCGTGGCTCAGGGGGTTGGGAAGCGTATCTGTAACCGGATGGTCGCTAGTTCGATCCCCGGGCTCTCTGTCCTGGTCGTTGTGTCCTTGGGCAAGACACTTTACCCTATCGCCTACTGGTGTTGGCCAGAGGGGCCGATGGTGCGATATGGCAGCCTCGCTTCTGTCAGTCTGCCCCAGGGCAGCTGTGGCTACACCTGCAGCTGCCTCCACCAGTGTGTGAATGTGAGAGTGAATGAATAGTGGTATTGTAAAGCGCTTTGGGTGCCTTGAAAAGCGCTATATAAATCCAATCCATTATTACTTTCACATGGACATTTTGGAGAAGCACAAATATTTTTGTACAACTCCTATTTTTCAGCTTTCTAAGAGCTTTAAAAATGATTTTGATATTTATGAAGTTATTGGTTTCTTTGCTAACAATCATTGACACACACCTCTGTGAAGGAGGAGTGCCCAGTGTCCGTATTTTACTTTTGCCAGCTGAGGATTTCATGACTATGGCAATGATGGGCTTGATTGAGTACCAGTAAACAGGGCCTAGTTTACTGGAGCTAGTGTAAAACCTTTCAGTCCTAATAGGTCCTGAACGAGCAGCTAGCGTTCGTGCAGACAGGCTGGCTGTAGGAGGTAGAGCAGGTCATCTGCTAATCAGTGGCTCGATCCCTGGCAGGTCCAGGCTGCATGCCAAATATCCTTGAGCAAGGAACTAAACCCAAAGTTGCTCTCCAATGAATGTGTGTGAAAGCACTTAAGTGCAGAATATCGTGCCTGTGTGAATGGGTGAATGAGGCATGCTGTATAAAACGCTTTGATTGATTGATTATGCCTTCAGTTGTCACTTGCATCATTACATGTACATGTTACCGACTATACACACATTGTACAAACATCACATTGGGAAGACAGGTCAGAGAAAAACTATGAAATACACAAGAGAGGAGGAGAAAAAAAGCTCTACCCAGACTGAGCTCCTGAGAGGAGAAAAAAACCGGTTCATTTACCGATCACACGAAGCAGACTGAGTGACTTTGGTGCTTAAATGAAGCCACACGCAGCTAAGTGTCATTTTTCTTTTGGTTTTGTTTCCTTCAGTTTAAAATCTGCCTTCTGAAGAGTCATCACAGCGCTTTAATGGTCTGAACTGTGTGTGCGTGTCCACCGACGAGGCTGTACATGTGTGTCACACACTTAATACAAAAAGGGAGCGCTTCCTTTTGACCCCAGCAACCTGCAGACTTGAGTTGTTTAATAGGATGTTGAGAGTATGGATCCAACAGAGAGCCATTTGCTTAATAATCTTCAGATGGCTTTTGGCACCAACAGCAGCTTAACGGTGTCTCTTCACCCCTTTTACTTAATATATCTGCTTCTGTCACACAAGAACCCGTGGGCTAAAGGACTGAGAACAGAAATGACCTTCATAATATTGTGATGGTACAGGAGGATGAAGGAAGAAAGGGAGTGTTATAAAGTGGTCATAAATAATTAAGACTGACCTTTTATCTAGGAGATTAAAGATTAAATGATCTTTGATTCAGTTTTGGTGAATTTGTGCACATCAAGTGTAAATCTGTGTGTGCATCATCACAAACTCCTGTTTACAGTACAGCTGAATGGTGCAGTTGCTGCACTGGCATTTTTACTAAACTAATCTAAATGCAATCTCAAAGAGAACCAGTCCGTTTATGCTGTGAATGAACCGACAACACTACAGTAGTGTCACTATGATGACTTCCATAATGGCCTGTTATGTCTGAGATACAGGAAGTTTTGAGGTCCCATGAAAGCAACATGCTGCGTCCACTTTGCACATTTCCTGCCACTTCATCTGGAGAGGAGAGCTCAGCAGTGTAAGGTGCTGGAGACAAATGAAGAGTCAAGAAATAGATCTGTGTGTGATCACATCAGCCACATGAGAGGAACACTCGACTGGTATGCATATAATGCCAACAAGCCTCACCTAATAACACACACACTCACACGCACACAAACACGCGCGCGCACACACACATTAGAGGAAACCCAGGGTTCAGTATATTGCCTGAAGACACTTGGATATTAAGCCTCTGGAAAATCCTGTTCCGGGCGGGGTGGGGGGCTAGAGGAAGAAGACCGGACAACGATTGTTTTGGAGGAAGGAAGGTTCAGGGTTTCAGTAGTCATCATCATGGGCTCATCGGATTAGAATGAGAATAAGCAGTCATCATTTGCAGGTTTTGTCGTTTTATTGTATAACGGGTAAAGGAAAGAAAGACACACATGGACTGCTCTCTCTCAGCTGCCGCCCCATGTGGGAGTGAAGAAAGAGTGAGGGGTAGGTGAGTGCAATTAAGGCCAAGCACCACACCCAATCAAAGGTGAGGAAAAGAAACAAGGTGCATCTGGTGAAGTGAATGTGCTAGAAGGTGAGCCTTTACAACAGCCGCTCCCATATTTCTACTGAGAAATATGTTCAAAGGATTAGAGATGCTCCTTTTCTCAATGCGGGGGCAGAGGAATCAGACATGCTACAGGTCTACTATAAGTTCAGGGGGTCGACCTAGAGGTCGACAATGCAGGCCAGACAGTTCAGGGGGCCGACCATGTAGCCAGCGGTGGCGGCAAAGCAGGTCCAAATGCCAACCGCGTGGGATGCAGCGGCAGGCCCAGACCTGCAGACCGTTGGGCAGTTTTGCAGGTGCTGGGGGCAATGTACGGGGCTTGGCAGAGGCAGGACCAGGTGATGCAGGAGCAGGCAGCGCCCTGACCACTGGCGGAATGGCAGCCACAGGCGGTGGAACTGGTGATAGTGGCACTGCCGGTGACGACATAGGTACTGCTGATGGTAGAGTATGAAGTGGCTGAATGAATTCAGAGCCATCAGCGGACACAAGGATGTGCTGGAGCGGTTCTCCTGAACCTGAACTGGAAGATGTGAATAAACATTGGGCATGCGTGGAACTGCTCTGGGGTTGGAAGTCTGTGATTGGACCTTGGAGTGTCCATCCTAAGCGGGTTTTGACTGCTGCAGGAGATCCAAATGGTCCATGTCTAACTGGTGCAATAGGTGTAATAAGGTGGGTATGATCAGAGCCTATGAGCAGTAGTGGAGCTGCTTTGTTAGTAAAGGTTAATGGGATACCTTGAAGATGCTTGTATCTCCGTTGAAGAGAGGATACGGGGTAGGTGTGGTCTGAAAGTGCTAAGTGACTTGTAGCGAAGGCATTATTAATTGTGTATGTTTTCTCTGGATGTGCGATGGGTGAGATTTTGAAACTTACGGAAGAACCTTGAATAGTTTCAACTTCTTGACGGACCGTTCTAAGTGATAATCTCTCTGCTTCCCCAGTTAGATTGAGATGCTGTGCAGCTGATGTTAGAAGAATGGTACGCTGGGAGCCATCATCAAGTACTGCATATGTTTCAAGAGTTCTTTTGCCATTTCGCAGGAGCACTTTCACAACCTTTAAAAGGACACTGGGACAATCACTAGATCTATCAAAGTGTAGTGTCCTCACTACAGGATTAGTTTCAGTTTTAGATCTCTTATTTACATCACATAGGATCTGTAGATGTAGTCCCATACAGGTGGCACATGCTTTCCTCAGGTCACACTTTGCGGCCTGATGAGTCCTAGCACAACGCCAACACCGTTTGTTTGCTTTTATCCAGTTTATTTTCTCATCCTTTGTCTTCTGAATGAACTCGGGACACTTACTAATGTGATGTTCAGGTGAGCAGCAATATGCACATCTTGCCTTAGTCATTATGATGGGTTGTGCTGCCTGTACAGGATCGGATGCATTTGTCCCATGTAATATTGTTGTGAGTGGAGAGGTGTACTTATGGGCAGGTCGTGGCTGGTTAAAGGATGAAACAGGACTGTCCTTTCTTGGTTGACACTTGCATTCCATTTGCAACCAGGATGAGAACAAAGGTAAGTCATACGTCACATCTCCTTGTTCCCTGTAAATGTGCCATTTGAAGCGACTGGAATGCTCTGGGGGCAACTTTTCAAGTAGGCGATCGACATGGGAGCCACAATTTAGTTCTGTCCGTCCTTGATCACCCATAGTACTAAGCAAACCAACTAAAGCTTGCACATGAAGAGCAAAGTTATCCAGAGTCCGACCATCACCTGCTCTGATAGGAGGAAGCTCCAGTATATTCCGTAGCTCTTTCAATGCTAGCTGTCTTGGTTGCCCATAACGCTCATCAAGAGCTTTGATGGCTTGAGTGTATGGGTCAGGAGCATAGGAAGAGGAAATAGCTAACCGTTTAGCTTGGTCTACTTTCAGATGATCGAGGAGGACATGATATTTAAAGTGCTCCGTCTCATGAGGGTCAAGCAGGTTAGTAAGGGCCATTCGTAACAGCCTATACTGGATTTCATCTTCTCTGGTAAGGTCTGGGAAAGAAGGACCCTCAAGCTTATACACATGTGTTCTAGTGCTAACAGGGTGACTAGAACTAGCAGTAATGGGTACTGAAGGTTTTTGTGCATGCAAACCATCAGATGTAGCTGGTTGCTGCTTTACAGGAGGGTGCTGCCTTGGTTCTGGAATGCAAACGAGAGGTTGAGCGGGGTCTTCATCTAGAGGAACAGCAGGTTGAACACATGAAATCTGGTGGGGACCCTGCAGTGGCGTGGCCAGGAAATTAAAAGGAGTCTCATCTGGTGTCGGAAAAACTGGTCTAGGCAAACCACTTGAAGGAACTGCAGCATCTAATATTGTTGAATTAGGGAAAGGAGGGCTAGCAGCCAGAACTGCACCAGAGTGACGGCTAACCTGGGGGGGCTGAGAGGGTGATTGACATGTTGCTGGATCAATCACTGGGAACTGCTCATGTTGCTGATGTGTTTGGGGAATGGCTTGTAAACCGCAAACAGAGGATTTGCTTTCATCAGAGACAGTGTGAATTGAAGATCTGGAGGAACTGCGAGAATGGGGAGGAGATAACTGAATCATGAATTGCCTAATCTCCCTCATTGTCATCAGGAGTTCCCTCATCACCTCATCTTGATTGGTGGGTAAAGGAGCAGGGGATGTCTCTGGTTGTCTTTCTGACTCTCCGACAGGATCCTGCAGCCCATGTGTGTCTTTGTCACTATGTTGGCATTCTGTTTGACTCTCTGTCTCACATGTAGCTCTTCTAGCTCCAGGGTACTGAACGTCATACTGCTGCAGGTAGACAGGAGGTCGACTATCACGACCGGAACGTCTCAAATCTTCAGTCAATGGCTGCTGTGAATCCATGACGCTAACGCTACTCTGGCTCGGAGGACCATGTTTTGGAGGAAGGAAGGTTCAGGGTTTCAGTAGTCATCATCATGGGCTCATCGGATTAGAATGAGAATAAGCAGTCATCATTTGCAGGTTTTGTCGTTTTATTGTATAACGGGTAAAGGCAAGGCAAGGCAAGGCAAGGCAAGTTTATTTGTATAGCACAATTCAACAATAAGGTGATTCAAAGTGCTTTACAGAGACATTAGAAACAAGAACAAATAAAAAGCATGATTTACAATTGATTAAAACAAGCAAATAAACTAACTAACTAATTAACAAACAAACAAACAAACAACAGTATATAAAATCAAAACAGATAAAATCAGTAGTTAAAATGTAAGTTTTGAAATTTAAGCTTAAAGTGTGGATTTGGTGCTTTATTCAAATGCAGCTGAGAGGAAAGAAAGACACACATGGACTGCTCTCTCTCAGCTGCCGCCCCATGTGGGAGTGAAGAAAGAGTGAGGGGTAGGTGAGTGCAATTAAGGCCAAGCACCACACCCAATCAAAGGTGAGGAAAAGAAACAAGGTGCATCTGGTGAAGTGAATGTGCTAAAAGGTGAGCCTTTACAACAACGATCATACGATCATCTCTGCATTCTACAGGGTGGGCCATTTATATGGATACACCGTGATAACATGGGAATGGTTGGTGATACTAAAGTCCTGTTTGTGGCACATTAGTATATGTGAGGGGGCAAACTCCTCAAGATGGGTGGTGACCATGGTGGCCATTTAGAAGTCGGCCATCTTGGATACAACTTTTGTTTTTTTCAATAGGAAGAGGGCCATGTGACACATCAAACTTATTGGTAATGTCACAAGAAAAACAATGGTGTGCTTGGTTTCAACGTAACTTTATTCTTTCATGAGTTATTTACAAGTTTCTCTTTGTTCACAGCCATTGACATGTCAAAGAGGTTAACACGTGAGGAGCGGATCGAAATTGTGTTGATATCTGGTGAACGCAGTAACCGGGTCATTGCAGCAGATTTCAATGCAAGACACCCTACGAGTCCACCCATCTTCCATGCTACAGTCAGCAAACTGCTTGCTAAGTTTCGTGAAACTGCTTCAGTGTTGGATTTGCCAAAATGTGGACGCAAGAAAACTGTCACTAATGAAGAAACATCAGTGGCTGTCCTAGCTTCATTCAGCAAGAGCCCACAGCATAGCACTCGCCGCATGTCACTGGAGAGTGGCATTAGTCGAACATCCCTTCGGCGGATATTAGCTACTCACAAATGGCACCCTTACAAACTCCAGCTGCTGCAGCATCTCAACGAGGATGACCCAGATCGGCGCACAGAATTTGCAGAATGAACAAAACAAAAACTGGAACAGGACCCTCAGTTCATGCAGAAGATTTTGTTCAGTGATGAGGCAAACTTTTATGTGAATGGTGAAGTTAACAAACAAAACCACCGCTATTGGTCTGACACTAACCCACATTGGATGGATTCCTCCAAGACTGTTGGAACAACAAAAGTGATGGTTTGGTGTGGTATATGGGGAACAACGATAGTGGGTCCATTCTTCATCAATGGAAACCTCGAGGCCACTGGATATTTGAAATTGCTACATGATGATATTTTTCCCTCTTTATCCACTGAAGCTGGCACGTTCCCTGAGTTTTTCCAAGATGGTGCACCACCACATTATGGGTGCCGAGTCCGAGCATTCCTAGATGAACAGTTTCCTGGAAAGTGGATTGGTCGTCATGGGCCAGTTGAATGGTCCCCAAGGTCTCCCGATCTGACCCCCTTAGACTTTTATCTTTGGGGTCATCTGAAGGCAATTGTCTATGGTGTGAAGATACGAGATGTGCAGCACCTGAAACTACAGATATTGGATGCCTGTGCTGGCATTTCTCCTGTGGTGTTGCTATCAGTGTGTGAAGAGTGGGAGAAGAGGGTTGCATTGACAATCCAACACAATGGGCAGCACATTGAACACATTTTATAAGTGGTCAGAAACTTGTAAATAACTCATGAAAGAATAAAGTTACGTTGAAACCAAGCACACCATTGTTTTTCTTGTGACATTACCAATAAGTCTGATGTGTCACATGGCCCTCTTCCTATTGAAAAAACAAACGTTGTATCCAAGATGGCCGACTTCTAAATGGCCACCATGGTCACCACCCATCTTGAGGAGTTTGCCCCCTCACATATACTAATGTGCCACAAACAGGACTTTAGTATCACCAACCATTCCCATGTTATTACGGCGTATCCATATAAATGGCCCACCCTGTACTTTTAAATATCCTGGGAACCACAAGTAAACCAGCAGTCTGAGAGAGAAGTGCTCTGTTTGACAGGCTCGGTACTGTGAGGTCTTTAAGGTAAGACGGGGACCAACTGTTCAAGCTCTATGATGAGGAGGATTTTAAATTTGCTTCTGGATTTAATAGGGAGCCAATGAAGGGACGACAGTATGGACGAAATACGCTTTCTCGTTCTAGTCCCTGTTCCTCTTTCTACAAGATTTTGGATCAACTGAAGGCTTTTCAGGAAGTTTTTAGGATGTCCAGATAATAATGAATTACAATACTGAATACTGCTTTTTGACCTATGGTACGTAGCCCAATAATAGAGATAGGGTGATCATATTTAAGATTGAAACATTAATAAATGGCAGGACTTCTTTGAGTCTTGTAGGAACGGGGTGTAAAAGACACATTGATGATTTGGAGGAAGTAATAATCAAAACTAACTCAGAAACATAAACTGGAGCGAAGGAGTCTAACTAAATATCCAACCCAGTGTCATGGAAATACAGGGGGAGGTCCATCCATCCATCCATCTTCATCCGCTTTGTCCGGGGCCGGGTCGCGGGGGCAGCAGCCTAAGCAAAGAGGCCCAGACCTCCCTCTCCCCAGCCACCTCCTCCAGCTTATCCGGGGGAATACCAAGGCGTTCCCAGGCCAGCCGAGAGATATAATCTCTCCAGCGTGTCCTGGGTCTGCCCCGGGGCCTCCTCCCGGTGGGACATGCCTGGAACACCTCACCCAGGAGGCGCCCAGGGGGCATCCTTGTCAGATGCCCGAACCACCTCAGCTGGCTCCTTTCGATGTGGAGCAGCAGCTGCTCTACTCTGAGCCCCTCCCGGATGGCCGAACTTCTCACCCTATCTCTAAGGGAGAGGCCAGCCACCCTTCGGAGGAAGCTCATTTCTGCCGCTTGTATCCGCGATCTCGTTCTTTCGGTCACTACCCACAGCTCGTGGCCATAGGTGAGGGTAGGGATGTAGATCGACCGGTAAATTGAGAGCTTCGCTTTTACACTCAGCTCCCTCTTCACCACGACGGACCGGTGCAGCGTCCACATTACTGCAGCTGCAGCCCCAATCCGTCTGTCGATCTCCGGCTCCCTTCTCCCATCACTCGCGAACAAGACCCCGAGATACTTGAACTCCTCCACTTGGGGCAGGAACTCATCCCCGACCCGGAGTGGGCACTCCACCCTACAGGGGGAGGTAATATATTTAAATCCACAAAGTCGATAGTGAGCAAAAACCTTATAAAGTGCATTCCAGGGTCCTTAATAGCCAGAAACAATGAAGCTAGTCTCCTAGTATGTATTTGCATGTAAATGTGTTAATAATGTCTGTTTAAATGCTTTCCCGTGATTATGATGATCTCCCTCTGCTGTTCCCGCAGCTAACTGCAACTCCTGCATGTGTGTATACATCACGTTTTGGAGAAGCAAAGCATGACTGGACACGGTGGACCGGCGTGTCTATTCAACGCTTTGCTTGTAATATCAATTTTACTAAAAGCAGCTGTGCATAATGTTACGGTTATGGATGTTTTTATCTAATGATTAAAAAAGTTCATGAAGTCTAGTTCAGATTAAAGGAATGGTTGGCAGTTCAGACTTTTGGTCAGCCTGGCCACAGTGCTGAGGGGACGCCTAGGGTTGATCTTTTTCTTAAAGTGATGAAGAGTAAGATGGTTTATGAAGGGTATTTTTTCTAAATAGATAAATAAACTATTTTTTCAGAGTTTTATCAGAGTTAAGTACTTCTGACTTTTCCCACAGTATTCAGAGTTATACAGTGAAGATAATAATACTATTAACAAGATAATCAGCCTCTGTGGGAGTAGTGTTCAGATAGCTGCTCTGCTCTGTGTACAGGGCATTGAAGATGATAACAGTGGGTGGATTATATTCTTAATCCACCCACTGTTAGTTACAGCACTTTCAGAACGACATCTGCTGTGATGTATTCCCCCCAAAACTGTAAATGTTATCAGGAAATAATCACAAAAGAGGAAACACTGTTAAATGTTCATTTTCCATCCTTTATGTCAAAACAAGGCCCAGAGTGAGATTAAAGTGGTGGGTGGGTTCTTTTGTATTTTGAAGAAGTCTAATATTGAGCCTATATAATTGAGTCTAATAATTACTACAGAGCATTGTACGGAGCCCTGCAGGGGACATTAATTAAGACGCAAATATGTGATGTCTTGTAAACCGAGCAGATATCTGACATTTACACAACTACATTCACGCCTCAAAATATCTTAAAAGTGTATTTTGAGACCCAGAAAGAGTAATATTACAACTAAGTAGCTGCCGCCATTGTTGGAATTCAACTTTTGCGAGAATGTTGAATTCCAACTTTTTGAGATTAAAGGTGGAATTCAATTTCAAGAAAAAAGTTAAAAAGTGGAGATTGCCACTGCTGCTATACAATCTACAAAATGCTTTGGGCAGATGAGTTACTGTTTTTATTTACAAGGAAATTATTTATCTTTCTAGGAGATAAGCATAGTGTGGTGATAAGTATAAAGATGAAGAAAAGGTGTTGCAAAAAGGAGAATCTGATAAGAAAAGAAAAAAAACAAATTTGGAAGAGTTGGGTGGATTTCCCAAGAGTCAGTAAAGCCCACGCAGGTTTTTGGACACCACTCAGACAGCCACCAATTGAAGGAGAACGTGCAGCTAAACATGTCACTCGTTGGGGAGGAGACCACAGAAAACTATGGGCCCACATTTTTTTTGGCAAAGTTACACACTGATTTAATATTAATCCTATCTGTCCATGAAGCCAGATAACACACACCAATGAGTTAAACTGCAGGAATGTCTTAAAGACATAAAGACCTGGATGGCCGCTAACTTTCTGCTTCTTTTTTTTTTTTTCTTTTTTTTTGTGTCCCGTTTGGATCTTTAGCATCAGAATTGTTGTCTTAGGGCCAAGAAAGATGCCAAGCGGATTTATTTTACCAAGTGGATCATCATGGCCTTGCCATATTGGTCCATTTGATTGACCTTTATTATAATTATGAATTTATTTTATTTTCAGTTGCTACAAACGGGACAAACATGACTGGGGGATAGGACAGGGAGAAAGAATGAAAGAAAGAGAGGGAGAGAAAGAAAACCAAAGGGGAGAAGAGACGGTGAGAAGGGGGGGAAGAAAGAAAAACAAAACACCTGGGTCACCTGTATGGAGAAAAAAAACAGAAGAGAAAGCAAACAACAAAGAGCAACATAATAAAATACAGCACCATCACAATAAACTAGCTAGCAGTAGATAACAGTAGATACTAAATATTAAACGATATTGTGCAGCACGCAAGATAGACAGCGCACAATGTGCTTTGAGGCAGCAGCCAAGAAAGCTGTAGTCCGCGTCTGTGAACACCTGTGTGCATACCTGTGTGGATCAGCATGCTTGCATTCCAAAGGTTTCTCCATGTAACGATCTGCTAGGGAGTGTGGGGAGCCACAGCCCCGTCCTCCAGGGTATGAAGCAGGTATGGAGGAGATCCAGGCCCCAGATATCCAGAGGCCCCAGAGTACAAGGACCCGAGGAGGACCACCAAAAGGGGGGGGGGGGGGGGGGGGGGAACCGTGCCACCCTCCTGGGAAGAGCTGAGTAGAGCCCCAAACGAGAGGTCACCCAGCAGCTACGGAGCAGAGGCCAGAGGGGGTTGCAGTGGCGTGCCCGCGGGCTCTGCCGGCAGCCAGCTGTGCCAGAGACGACCGAGCTTCAGGCCCAGAGGGCAGAGGCCTGAGGGCATCCCACCCCCGGAAGGGGCCCAGCCGGGCCACAGGCGCCAGGCCCCGCCAATCGGCCACCAGGAGTGAGCCTTTTCTGCTTCTTAATTCAGATCAAACTGAGGTTATTGTACTCGGCCCTGAAAAGCTTAGAAATATGGTATCTAAGCAGATTCTTACTCTGGATGGCATTACCTTGGCCTCCAGTAACGCTGTGAGGAACCTTGGAGTCATGTTTGACCAGGACATGTCCTTCAATGCACATATTAAACAAATATGTAAGACTGCGTTCTTCCATTTGTGCAACATCTCTAAAGTTAGAAATATCCTGTCTCAGAGTGACGCTGAAAAACTAGTTCATGCATTTATTACTTCCAGGCTGGACGACTGTAATTCATTATTATCAGGATGTCCTAAAAACTCCCTGAAAAGCCTTCAGCTAATCCAAAATGCTGCAGCAAGAGTCCTGACAGGGACTAGAAAGAGAGAGCAGATTTCTCCTGTTTTGGCTTCCTGTTAAATCCAGAATTCAAAATCCTGCTCCTCACATACAAGGTCTTAAATAATCATGCCCCATCTTATCTTAATGACCTTGTAGTACCATATCACCCTATTAGAGCACTTCGCTCTATACTGCAATAGGTGTAGGCTGCACTGGTTACTCCACTTCATTGATATTTATATTTTAAAAAAGTGCAACACTGTAACAACTGCCACAAAAACCAAAAACTTTTGTACTGTTCAGTTTGTACTGCTGCTCATTCCTGTGCAATATCCCATCTGCCCCCCCCTCACATTCCTATTTAAGATTTTCTTTATTTAATCACTAGTGTGTACATATATTTATATATACATACATATATATTTAGTCAGTTAACTGAAAATCTCTTTTTTCTTTTACTATATCTAATTAATATTTTGCTCTTACTATTTTTCTATTTATTTATTATTTTATTTTTTTCTACTGTACCATTCTGCTGAGTGACTGTCTTCTGCTCGCCAAATACATTTCATTGCGATGTTGACCCTGTGCTAACTTGCATATGACAAATAAAACTGAAAACTGAACTGAAACTGCTGGGGGATTCCCATGATGCACTGCGTGTTTCTTCTTCACTCACTATGTGTTAACAGACCTCTCTGCATTGAATCATATCTGTTATTAATCTCTGTCTCTCTTCCACAGCATGTCTTTATCCTGTCTTCCTTCTCTCACCCCAACCAATCACAGCAGATGGCCCCGCCCCTCCCTGAGCCTGGTTCTGCTGGAGGTTTCTTCCTGTTAAAAGGGAGTTTTTCCTTCCCACTGTCGCCAAAGTGCTTGCTCATAGGGGGTCACATGATTGTTGGGTTTTTCTCTGTATCTATTATTGTAGGGTCTACCTTACAATATAAAGCGCTGTTGTTGTGATTTGGCGCTATATAAATAAACTGAATTGAACTGAAATATAATAGTGATGTCCAGTTGACATAAGCGGGTGTCATTACTGCTGACGTGATTAAAATTTTACAGAATTGAGATTCCCCTCCGTGAATCACAACTTTAACGTGGTGGAGGAAAAAGCAGTTCAGAAGACCGTTATCTGAGTCAAATCGAATGTTTGTTTGATGTTTCATGAATGCAGGACGTCAGGAGAGTGGTGCAGTGAGTGTGAGAGATTGTCAAGAGGACAATGATCCTAAACAGTGCAGTTAAAGCATACCTGGAAAAACATACAATGGAACACTGACAGTCCTGGAATGGCCTTCCCAGATCCTGAAGCAGTTACTGAAGCAGTGGGGGATCAAAAAAAACGAACAAAAAGCAGCTAACATCCAAAGAAAAGCTTTGTCAGTGACTTGCTAGACTTTTCAACACATCTTTATCCTCAGGCCTTTCAGGACACTCCAGGGTCCTCCATATGTCGGAACATTTGAAGCTTCCCCTGAAAATCATGATTACAGAAAAAAGGGTCTAACCAGGGAAATGACAAAAAAACGTGTGTGGAAATCTTTATTTTGCTGAAAATAGCAACAGTCCAAATCGCACTGCTCACTGTTTTCATGGAATCATTCTAGTGACGGGTACAAGATTTATTTTGAAAGACAAAATGAATATACATTGTAAGACATTAACATCATTTAGTAGTCCCAGACCAGCACACCAGTCATTACCAATGCAGAGATCTCTGCATGTTTTTTCTGTCTTTGTCACTATTGTATGTTTCTGAACAAGTAACCTGACCAACATAAAAACATCTGGTTAACATGGTCCAGTACACACACACACACACACACACACACACACACACACACACACACACACACACACACACACACACACACACACACACACACACAATGAGTCTGTGCTTTATGAATTTGGTCCTAATGTGTTTTGATGACCACCAGATTCTTCAGCATATCAAACGAGTTTCCATCCGGCTCCACTGAGACCACACCCTGCTCCTTGCTGTGCACCTGGAGGAAACCGTTGTGGTCCAGACCCATCACCTGAACCTCTGGGCCGTCCTCACTCCAGAGACGCACCCAAGTTCCACTGAGGTCAGAACAAAGAGAGCAGTTTTTACAGTTTAAATGTGAATGTGGGGTCTAGTAAACTTAATTAAGTTGAACAGTGGTTAAAACCCAACTCCAGAGCCACTTTACTCTTACATGAAAAACAAAACATCATCTGTTTCAGGATTTTATGTGCCATTTTTCTTTTACACAGTTTTGTTCATGTTATGCTTCGTGGGGCGATCGTGGCTCAAGAGTTGGGAGTTCGCCTTGTAATCGGAAGGTTGCCAGTTCGAGCCCCGGCTTGGACAGTCTCGGTCGTTGTGTCCTTGGGCAAGACACTTCACCCGTTGCCTACTGGTGGTGGTCAGAGGGCCCAGTGGCGCCAGTGTCCGGCAGCCTCGCCTCTGTCAGTGCGCCCCAGGGTGGCTGTGGCTACAATGTAGCTTGCCATCACCAGTGTGTGAATGTGTGCGTGAATGTGTGGATGACTGGATATGTAAAGTGCTTTGGGGTCCTTAGGGACTAGTAAAGCGCTATATAAATACAGGCCATTTACCATTTACCATTTATGTACTTCTGAATGCACAATGGAATATAAATTAGATTTGACTGCATTTTAGTAGCGTTTGAGGATACATGTACATAAAAGATTAAAAGTCTATTAACAGGCGAATCAGAAAAAGAAAGTTAAATATGACTGAATGAGATTTAATCACAAGATAAAGAGAACACATTTAATTACCTCAATTTGTATCCACACAAGAGATTGTTAAATATTATGTAATTTGTAATTAGAGAGATATATGACATTACAGTTTCCCTGTATTAGAGACTGGGTCAGTAAAAGCAAAAATAGGAAGTGGTATCATAAGGATACTTGATTTGAATCCGGTCAGTGCATCTCTACACTGAAAATCGCCCATTAAATCCTTGTTCCCATGTTGCTAAAAGAAAGTGTGTGATTCTAAGTAAAAGTGAAATCTTAGTTCAAAGCATCAAGAGTTGTCTACGTTACACACCTGTGGAGCCATCTCTTGTAGTACGTGGGCAGGACAGACTCTGGGCCTCCTTGCTGGAAGTTGTCAATAAGGGCCTCCAGGCAGTTGACAGTTCTCGCGATGAGCTGGGCACAGCTGAGCGGCTGCAGGCTGCAGTTGTGCTGTAAGTTGTACGACTGGATCAGGTCATTGATGCACACTGTTGGGTTGCTGTTTGTCACATTAAACCCACAGCCTGTAGGGAAGAACACGTTTAAGAGATAATTACAATATTCTGAGATAACCTGGGTTTGTGCACATTCATCCATGCACAGCTCTCGAGGTTCCTCCACAGCGTTTTGATCAGGATCGTGATTTTGACTTTTACTCTGAGTCATTATTGCACCTTGATTTTTTTCCTCTTTAGCCACTATGTTATAGAGTTGCTGCTGTACTTGAGGGATCGTTGTTATGCTAGACAATCCGATTTTGGCAAACTTTAGCTGTCAGACAGATGGCCTCACATCTGACTGCAGAATACTTTGCTGTTTTACAGTTAAATATGATATCTCATGGTGGACTGCAGCAAAAGCCCAAACCATCACCTCCCCACGCTGTGCTAACAGAATTCGTGTTACTATAAAAGGACATTGTTCCAGAAATCTTCTGGTTTATTCAGATGCAAACCCAAGCCATGCTACCAAGTTCATTTTTGAGAAAAGAGGCTTTCCTCCAAACAAGCCAAACAATTTCAGTCCAATCGTACTATCGTGACCTTTAACATTTAACATGCACCAATGAGTGAACACACTGTAAGCAATTTCAGGCCCAAGGTGAGGACGCAAAAATGTTTAACTGGATAGAATGTGTGATATGTGAATATACAGCAGAAATGTAGGTATAAATTCTGCTGCTTGTTTTCTATGGTCACCAATGTGTACGTTATTTTCATGCCGTTTTATTCAACAGATTATAATTTCTTTGCAAGAACAAATTCCTTAAAGCAGAGATGAGAATACAACAGAGCTGTATCGAACACCACTGATCTGCAGTGACTTTGGTGCAGAAATGAGGGGGTCATTCAGGCATTGTTTATAAAAGATGAACTCCAAGAAGCTAGAATAGTGGTGTTTTGGTACAATAGTAGCAAAGGGCCAGCATACCAATGTTTTCCCTGATAAAACCTTACTGTCCGTTCTGCTAGGATTGTAACATTTTATTCTTTAACTGACTTTGCATTGTGTCAGCTGTGACAATCGGGGATGCCCCATCCTCTGCAAAAAAACAAAACAAGGATGTGCACAGTGTGTACTGGGTAGCTAGTGTAAACTCCTTGCAGTGTCGAACAAATAAATCAACCAAGCTGTGAGGACCAAAGAAACCACATAAACAGGAATGGTTATTTCCAGCCAAACCAGTTTGAAAATGATCGGCAAAGACCATAAGAGACACACACACACACACAGCAGGGAAGTAAGCGAAGAAATGAAAGAAAAAGCAACAGAAAGGTGGAGAAGGGAACTCTGAAGAAAAAGGAGCGCGGCCAGACTCTACCTGCTTTGCTCACAACGCCGCCCCCTTGTGCTGATGCTGGGGGCAGTACCCCCACTGTTCCAAGTAAAGACTGGCGTCCTGGATCTAGATGAGGCTTCGGATCAGAAGGCAAATGCTACACTTCACAGGGAAGTGACAGAAATGGCAGACACAGGGGTAAAGGTGGTAATTCAATCCACTTGGCAGGTGAATGAACTGAAGCAGGCCATTGCTGAGCTTACCTTGAAACAAGAAGGATCACTTAGCACCGGGAGTTCACAAGCCCCCTCGGACTGCACACCAAAAAGATTATCCACGAAGCACAAACCAGTGCCAGCACGCCCTCCATGCCATCGACAGGCTGCATATTAAGGGTCAGCCCTACAGGAGGACTCAGATTGGAGGACGAGATCCAAGACAAGTGGAAAATTGGAGGAGGATCCACACGACTTGAAGGAAACAACCAACAACCCAGATTCAGGGTACACTAGTGGGAGACTTCACAGGGGTATTCACTCCTCCACCAATGAGTGGTGCAGAGGGGTCCCAGCTCACATTTGAGAGATCTCCACCCCAGACTCGTAGGATGTGACCGAGAGGTCAAGGCGGGGAATCAATACCAATAACCCAACTGCCACTACGAGTAGTAGATGGAAGAGGCCTGCTGTATGTTCCCCAAAGAGACATTGAGGCCTACCTTCCAAATTTCCCCCAGTGGGAGGAGGAGCCTCAGACCACCCTAGAGGGAGAGACGATGGGAGACACCTACGGAGGTGGAGACCTGAGGGCCCTGCTGAGTAAGTTGGAGGGGAGAGACACCACACATTAACTACTAAAGGAAGCCAGCATCGGGTCATGAGAAGGATACGCTATACTATTCAACCTGTAATGGGATCACCTGTGGGAGTTCTAAGGAAGGAATGCCCAACTGACAGACTATCGGAGACATAAAAAAGGAAATAACACAAAGGGATGCTGGAGTGCTTAAAATGGGCTGCCACCCTGTAGGAAAGGCATACAGGTGCACAACATAACTCCAATAATGCAATCCAGGCAGTCTGTAGTGTGTGAAGGTCCTCTCTAATGCCAAATCAGGCACAACAGGGCCTCAGGAGCCTTATCCCTCTTTTCCAAACCCATTCACAGGCAGAGGAGCAGGAGTGTCCAACCAGAGACAGTATGAAGGAGCGCCAAGGCCAAGGTTCCCCAATCAGATGCCATTCTAGATCTATGAATAAATCTTCTTTTTTTTGGTACCGGTACTAGTTTTATTTTGTTGTATTTATCCGCGACACCTTAAAGGCCGGTCTGTGAAAATATTGTCGGGCATAAACCGGTCCGTGGCGCAAAAAAGGTTGGGGACCGATGAACTAGGTCACGGGCTGTCACACATGCAATGAGCACAACCCAAGGGCGCCCTACAAATGCCCAGTGGTAAGGTTTCCAGTCTCAGAGGCTCCACTTCAAGATATCACAATTGACTTCACTGATGTGGGAGTGGGTCAGGTACTTTCTGGTGATGGTGGAAAAGTTCACAAGCTGGGTGGAAGCAGTATCATGCAAAAATGAATCAGCGCAGACTGTAGTGAAGTGGCTGAAAAACAAGTTAATACCCTGGTCTGGGGTCCCGAGGAGCATATGCTCCGATGATGCCTCGTATTTCTCAAATAAAGAACTGGCAGGGGTAGAAAAGGCTCGAGGTATAACACAGTTTCAGGGCCGTTTGCTATCCTGCCTCACAAAGGCTGGTGGAAAGGGCAAATAAGACTCTGAAGAGAAAGATTCTTGATTTCTCTTATGGAACTAGACTGATGTGGGTGGACTCTCTCCCCATTGCTCTCATGTCAATGAGAACCTCCCTGCCCTGGCCCACCATGAGAGGGAGGTCATATGCCCTCTCTGGATGTCTGGCAGGTGAGTCGTGATGAACATACGACAGCGTTGACTAAACTGACCAGAGTTTTGTCTAAGCAGGTGCAGCTGGCTGAGCCCGAGGCAACTCCAAATGAGCAGTAAAGGTTGGTGAGTGGGCATGGGTGAAAGTTCACATGAGAAAGTGGCTTGAACCCAGGACTGGACCCTATGAGGTGATTCAATGTATAACCCATGCAGTCCAGGTAAAGCTGGAGCTAATTGGTACCACCTGACACACTGTGTACCTGCACAACCACCCTAGCGAACTTTGGGCGAGGTGAGGACTAATCTGGCAGAAACCGGCGACAGACAGCCGACAGAAACGCGTAAACCCCTGCATGTCCTTGTTAGTATAAATAGCGTGCTTTCTAGCTATTCCACTTTCCTGTGATTGTTGTTGTATTCCATGTGCTAGACGGCTATCGGATAGGTTGATCGTAGCTGTTTTGTCTAAGGAGAAGAACTCTACATCATAACAGTTGCCATTGTTCCGAGTGGAGGAGGAGTCAGAGGGTGACGAGGAAGAGTAGGTGTAACAGGAGGGAGTAAAGGCCTCTGAGGGCAAAAGCAAGTGTAGTGTTGAAGGTTTGAAGCTCCAGGGCACCACAGATGCCCTGTAAAATGGAAAGGGGAAGACAATGTGTGAGATAAAGGTTTACACCTTAACAGGTGTAAGAGGAGGGACTATTTAGTGTTATAGTGAACAGCTTAAGAATTTAGATGTCTAGACAGTGTTTAGTTAGAAATGGCGACAGTGAAGAAGCTTCAAGGTGAAGGGACACAAAGTCCTATGATAAGGTGGGTCATCGGGACGGCGTGAGACAAAAACAATATCCAGTATCTCAGCCAGGGTGGCCTTCATGCTAACTAAGATGTGAGAAGTGATTAGGTGAAAGGTGAGAGAACAGGGAAAAACATCTAGTACCCGTGTAGCAGAGTAGGGGCCTTCCCTTTTAGGTGCTGCTCTTCAGGATTGCTGAGAGGCTGGGACCACCTCGGGGCGCCAACGAAGGCAGAATAAATGTACACTAGGATTTCTCCTCATCGGTTTTAACCAATCAGACGCCCATTCTCATATAAAACTTTGTATACTGCTACATTAAGGTACTCTCTTATGTTAACAAGTTTAAAATGAGCATGTTAGTTT
The DNA here is from genome assembly GCF_041146795.1 of Maylandia zebra. Lineage (NCBI taxonomy): Eukaryota > Metazoa > Chordata > Actinopteri > Cichliformes > Cichlidae > Maylandia > Maylandia zebra. The sequence goes on along the minus strand of NC_135176.1, from coordinate 546,858 downwards.
AGCCATGTGAGGAACAGCTTCATGTTGATATGAGTGAAATGTGTCCGTTGAACCGTGCAGATTGTCACCTATGAGCAGATGAAAAGTTGATCCCAGTACTGTGGAAGTCACCAGCACTCCTCCGAGCTTCATCAGGTTACCGTAGTAGATGTCATTGGGCCACTTCACCCTCAGATCTATGTCCTACAGGAGGTTAAACGTCATCTATCTTACATGTACTTTAATACCAACACAATGATCTTTATTATACTTCAAAATGTGTGAAAATAGTCTAATAACATTTCCATGTGATTAACAAGGTTATGGTACCAAGTAATTGCATGTTAATGACCATGCTTGGATATGTTAATTTCCATTATGAGGTAAATACTAGGCTGTCTTCATGCATGCTCTCCCAAAAGGTTGATTCTGTCCATCTGGATGTTTTCAGTGGGAGAAATGTTTCATCATCAGGTGACGTCTTCAGTCTCAGCTGACTGCAGGTTTCCAACCTTATAAACAGGACATTTGCACAAGGACTGAAACTAGCACCACTGAAGGAACGATGGGCTGGGAGGTCAGTTCCTTGATCAACCTACGCATACGGATCAGTATTTAAGGTTTGACTCCACATCCACTGGAGCACAAACTGGGTGTCATCAGGACGCTACAACTGCTGCGTAAGTGAAAACCCGTAGTGATCCCGTACATGTCAGGAGTATCGGAACAGCTGAGACGCATTTCTTCCAAACACCGACACAAACAGAGTAACATAGTGTACGCTGTTAAGTGCAGGAGGATTGCCAGGATTTATACATCGGGGAAACCAAACAACCTCTGGCTAAGAGGACGCCACAACACAGAAGAGCCACCTCATCAGGACTCTGCAGTCTGTTTACAGCTACAGGCCAGTGGACACTGTTTCAATGATGAGGATGTAACATCCTGGACAGGGAGGAACGCTGGTTTGAGGGCGGAGTCAAGGAGGCCATTTATGAGAAAAGGGAAAGACCATCTCTGAATGGAAGAGGGGGCCTAAGGGTAGGGCTGCTTGATTATGGCAAAAATGATAATCACGATTATTTTCACTGAAATTGAGATCACGATTATTTGACGATATTTATTTAACCCTTTAAGACCTACCATAGAACCAAGTCCACCAGAGCTTATATTATTTTTTTACATGCTGTAGTGCCATTTGTGGGAGCATTTCAAGTTGCTATACATCAATACAACTGTTATAGCCCATATTTTAATAATATGTATGCATTAAGTCCATAGTAATTACATTAATTGCAAAAAAGTGCAATAAACTACAAAAAAAATTGAAAATCGTTTTTGTTTTTACATATATTTCTACTTGGAGAAATTTAAGAGGCTTATCCCTCAAAACTTTAAATACAATAAAGTTGCAAAAAATAGTTTCCCACCACAGGAAATTTATTTTGAGTGTCTTCATAGTTTTATTTTGGAGATACAGCAATTTTTATATACTGCAGGAAAAACAAAAAACAATCCTATGATGCAAATTTGCAAAGAAAACAGCATGTGCATCATTTCACTGTGGGAAGTGTTACGAACAGCTGATAGGAACGGCAAAGCGTGTTTCTGGAATATTATGTTTTTGTTCCTGCAAGCGCTTTTTATGCAATTTTTTCAAAGCTATATGTGGAACGAAACCGTGACCGAGGACAAGCTGATGGCATCAGATGTAAGTACAACTCCTCCGGTTTCATATGCAAAACAAATTATTACGCTAGCTTACACGGTTCAGGTTCTACAGGGATTTAACAGTAGTTACGCAAAACGGAGCGTGCTGCTCTGACCGGCTTTAAAGGGTTAACAATGACTTTAAAAAAATAATATAACATAGTGTGCAACACCACTGAAGTTTTTTTTTTAAACTCTCTTTTCAACCAACGGCAGTCACTCTCCAAATAACTTCTGCTTAGCTTTCCGAGCTTCCCTCGGGTCCTCTTAATCAGCGGTCTCCAACCTTTTTTGCGCCACGGACCGGTTTATGCCCGACAATATTTTCACGGACCGGCCTTTAAGGTGTCGCGGATAAATGAGGGAGGGGCTAATAATCGGCTCAGTCATTTTTAATGATCGTTGAAAGCCCAGATCGTAATCGTGATTAAAATTTGATTAATTGAGCAGCCCTACCTAAGGGTACATCTGTCACCATCTTACATGCTGTGATTGCAGTCATTGCCCAACTCTCTGTGAATGGGACTCATGGGCTTTGATCAGTGGTTGTTGATCAATGTCCATGATAATTTGCATATTAATGATCAATCACAGTTCATTCAGTGGTGCTGGTTTCAGTCATTATGCAAATGTCCTGTTTATAAGATTGGAAACCTGCAGTCAGCTGAGACTGAAGACGTCACCTGGATGATGATGAAATGTTTCTCCCACTGAAAACGTCCTGATGAACAGAATCAACTTTTGGGTAAATACTAGGCTAATGATGGGGGAACAAACACAGGGCATATGAGGAAAAACCTAAAAGAATGAATAAAATAAAACTTACAGTAAGGGCACAATCATCTTTTAGAACAATAGAAGAACATCTAAGCAGGAAAAAGGCCGTAACGCTGCAGTGCTTCGAATAAAATGCTTTTAATACAGTGACATTAACTGGTAGTAATGCTGTAATAAGAACATGGACTGCTAAACAGTTGGATGTCTTAATGTTATTATGGAGATATTGGGATACCTGATATCCAGGAAGTGAGCAAACAGCCTCCACTACAGCAAGAGCAACCAGGTGCTGCAGGAAGGGAATCCTCTGTCCGAGCTTGGAGTTCAGCTCAATCTGGACATTCAGAGTGAACATGGCACAACCCAGAGGGCTGAGCCAGGCATTCCTTCCCCGACCTACAGCACAAAACACAAGCAGCAAGTTTTACCAAACACCTAAAGCATACTGTGAAATAGACTACCAGTCAGAAGTTTGGACACACCTTCTCATTTAATGTTTTTCTTTAGTTTCACACTGTTTACATCGTAGATTCTCACTGAAGGCATCATGAATGAACACATATGTAATTATGCAGTAATGAACAAGTGTGAAATAACTCTCAAAGCCAGCCTTTGCTTTGATTACTGCTTTGCTCACTCTTGGCGTTCTCTCCATGAGGTCGTCGCCTGAAATGGTTTCCAACGGTCTTGGAGTTCCCAGAGATGCTGAGCACCTGTTGGCCTTTTTGCCTTCACTCTGCGCTCCATCTCATCCCAAACCATCTCCACTGGGTTTAGGTCAGGTGACTGTGGAGGCCAGGCCATCTGGCACAGACATCACTCTCCTTCATGGTCAAACAGCCCTCACACAGCCTGGAGGTGTGTTTGGGCTCATTGTCCTGTCCTGGCATGTGGCTGCAGGATGCTGTGGTAGCCATGCTGGTTCAGTTTGCCTTCAATGATGCTTTTCCTTAGTCGTGGTTTCTTAGCAGCTGTTTGACCATAAAGGCCTGATTCACACAGTCTCCACTGAACATGTAGAGATGTGTCTGCTGCTGCTCTGTGTGGCATCTATCTGAGCTCTGATCTGAGCTGCTGCTTGTGATTGTGATTCCTGAGGCTGGTGACTCGGATGAATGTATCCTCAGCAGCAGAGGAGACTCTTGGTCTTCCTTTCCTGGGCCGATCCTCATGTGAGACAGTTTCATCGTAGTCTTGATGGTTTTGCGACTCCACTTGGGGACACATTCAAAGTTTTAGCAGTTTTCCGACTGACTGACCTTCAGCTCTTAAAGTAATGATGGACTGTTGTTTCTCTTTACTTAGCTGATTGGTTCTCGCCATAATATGAATTCTAGCAGTTGTCAAATAGGCCTGTCAGCTGTGCACCAACCTGACTGCTGCACAACACAACAGATGGTCCCAACGTCATTAAGAACAAAGCAAAGGGTTACTTTAAATGTCTTATATTTTAGATTCCTCAGAGTTATTTATACATTTTCTCTTTGCTGCATTATTCTATATATCTAGCTTCATGTATTTGATGTCTTCAGTTTGTATCTACAATGTGGAAGCAGTAAAAATAAAGAAAAACCATTAAATAAGAGGGTGTGTCCAAATGTTGGACTGGTAGTCTACGTACAAAATGAAAATAAAAAATGAATGCACTGACCTCTTCCCTGGCTTTGTTGAGTAGCTACTACTAGTAAACCCATGTCTCTTGGTAAGTGTACAGTCAGCCTGAGGAGAGACAGAAATGTGTCAAAGTGTCTCTGTGGGACATGTTTCAAAAATTCTCTTATGAAGTGAGACACACAGAGCAGCGAGTTCCAACGTGTTTATTTTACTCGCAAGGAAGCAAAAGTAACGCAGTGAACGTCTAACGAATGCAACTGCTCACCGGGGCAAACCTGGTGTTTCATCTATACACTTCTGTCACGGCCAGGGGATCAGCAGGCCGCTGACTAGTAGCGGTCTCTTTCTCTCTCTCGCTCTCTCGCCAGGGCGGAACTCATGGCGGGTTCACGCCCTCGGCCCACGCCCCTCTGAAGAGGAAACACCTGGGCCTCATCAGTGCAGCCAGCATTTAAGCCAGGGAGTGGCTTCTACTCATCGCTGGATCGTTGTGTGTGACTCGCGTCAGTGCAGCCCGGCTCTGAGCAAGTTCTCTTTCGTTTCCCTGCGCAAAACCTCTAACGTGTGTTTCCTTCTGTACATAGATCCCCTGGACCCGACCCTGCATTCCCCGAGTGGATTCCTGTTTTTTGTGAGTGTTTGGAGAGAGACTGGTCACGATAGGAGAGAGTCAGAAGAGGAGCAAGTGTCTTTTCCCTACCTGGATTTCCCCGGAGCCTTTTCCCTGTCACCGCTTTGTATATAGCACTACCCCTGTACTATTTGTATATACACCTGGTGGAACAGTAATAAATACCAACTGTGCCTCTGAGTCCTGCGTGTGAGTCCTCAAGCAAACCATGACACTTCCAGTGTTATCCTGGGAACAGATGTGTGTGACGCTCTTACAGAGAAACTTGGTGTGTTTGTACTGATTCCAACTGCTTTGGATAAAACACAGCAGAGGAGCCACAGCAGGCCCGTGCACAGAGACACGTTTCTTCAGCTTACTGTAAAGAGTGTTGTATAGCTGTAATCATTTTCTATAAGACCATCGGTGAAAGTGATATTCTGTGTCACACTAATGATGAATTCTCTTAATTCAGTCTCTCTACTAAATCCAACAATCTCACTAAATGTGTGTTTATTTTTCCCAACCTGGCCACTCCAAACTGAGATCCAGGACAGTGACCAAGAAGAATCCAATAACGTAAGTTAACTAATCATTTATATCAGCAGTCCCCAACCTTTTTTGTGCCACAGACCGGTTTATGTCTGACAATATTTTCATGGACTGGTCTTTAAGGTTTCGCGGATACATACAAGGAAAAAAAAAAAACCAGCACCGGTACCAAAAACAAAGAAGATTTATTCATAACACATAGGAAAGGACCCAAAGAAACCAAGTCAACGATAAAAATGATAAAAAATAATGATAAAAACCAATAAAATCCCTGAAAACCATAAATTTCACACCCGAGTGTCAACTCTCGCAGCCCGGTACCAAATGACTCACGGAACGGTCCATAGCCCGGGGGTTGGGGACCGCTGATTTATATGATGAAGGAATGATGCAAAATGGGATGAGTCGGACTACAGAGATGAGGTCAACAGACTGACTGAGACTGACTGAGTGGTGTTCAGTTAACAACCTCCAACTGAACACCACGAAAACTAAAGAACTTATCTTGGACTTCAGGAAGGGCAGAGCAGACCCGGCCCCACTTTACATTCACGGGAACTGTGTGGAGAGGGTACACTCCATGAGGTTTCTGGGCGTGCAGATCTCTGATGACCTCTCCTGGACTGCAAATACCACGGCGGTGGTAAAAAAGGCCGAGCAGCGTCTCCACTTTCTGAGAGTGCTCAGGAGGAACAACCTGGAGGAGAGGCTGCTGGTGACATTTTACAGAGCCACCATAGAGAGCATCCTAACGTACGGCATAAGAACATGGTATGCAGGGTGCTCAGCTGCAGACAGGAAAGTACTGCAGAGGGTCATCAACACAGCCCAGAAGATCACTGGCTGCTCTCTGCCCAGCCTGGAGGTCACTGCAAACTCTCGGTACCTCAGCAGAGCTGGCAATATCATCAAGGACCACTCTCACCCCAGCAACCAACTGTTTGAACTATTACCGTCAGGCCGACGGTACAGGTCACATAAAACCAGGACAAACAGATTCAGGGATAGCTTCTTTCCCAGAGCTATCACCGTAGTAAAGAAGCACAAAAACAATTGAACCTATTCCATACCGTCACTGTCATTATATTATGCTGCTATTCATACTGTCATTATATTATGCTGCTATCCTGTATATATCGTACTTACTATTGTTTGAGTACTTGCGATTGTTTTATTGTACTTTTTATATTTTACATTTATATTTATTATTGAAACTTGCACCAAGGGAGTGGCACTCCAATTTCGCTGTACTCTGTACAATGACAATAAAGGCTATTCTATTCTATTCTAAAATACTTTGTGCATGTGTACTTTAGATAAGTCTGATTAGATATAGATAAGAGCACTATATGAATGTGTGTGTGAATAGGAGAATGAGACTTGGACTCAATTTAGCAGAAATGTGCTGCAGGAGAACCACGTCAATACAAAAGGATACAGTTAAAACAGTTTTAACAGACAGAACTAAATAAAAGCAAGTTTGCACAGGTAGGTTCAGTTTTTAGGTCCAGTAGGAGAAAAACAGACCATGTGACCATGAAGGGGAGTGGACATGGTCAATAAATCTTGAACTGAAGCCTAAATTTCCAGTCCTATCTATGCTCTACACTCGTGCTTCCCTTCACCGTTCAAATGAAAGTCAGAATTTCAAATTTGAAAAGCACAGCCTTCCTCAGAGTGTCAGTATGCCTAGTCAGGGATTTGTTTTAAACAGCTCTCCTTAACCATGTGTCCATTACTGTTGGCTACACCAAACACTTATGTATCTGGTGGCTGGGCCTTAGTCCATGGGGCCCGGCCGGGCACAGCCCATAAAAGGGAGATGGGCCCATCCTCCTGTAGGCCCACCACTCGCAGGAGGCACCGTGGGGGTCAGGGGCAATGTGTGTTGGAGGCAGAGGCGGAGCCAGACATTTGCAACACCCAGGGCTTAGCCCAAAAGGGTAGTATGCATGTGGGATTTTTTTTTTTTTTGGGGGGGGGGGGGGGGGGGTAGAAATGACTGAATGATTAATTGGCTCTGTTTTGAGTTTTGTTCAAAAAAAGAATGACTTCATATAGGGAAAAATATATATCACATATGCAGGACACCTTAAACTAGTTTTTTAATTAAGCAGCAAGGCGGAACAAAATCAGGGCTGTATCAAGACACGAGGACTAAACCCCAATTCAACCAGAGCCAGAACTGATCCAGAATTAAATCAGGACTACTGAGGACTTAACCAAGACAGAACCAGAATCAGAACTAGATGATAGTAGCACTAAAAATCATCATAGACCTTCACTACACTTATTTTTTAATTCTACCAAAGTCCACTATTTAGATTGAGAAAAGTTTATATAATTATTTATCCTCGTTGTGCAAACAAGCTGCAAAACTTAATAAATATAGAATTTGAAAAATAACAAACCTAAAAAGAAACACTAGGTACGAGATACATGAGGACCTATGATACGGTGATACTTTTGGTAAACAACCATTTGACTAACATGTGAGTCTCACCTGCTCTTGTTCATCTCTGTTCTGTCCTCATTCTCTCTCTCCCTCTCTGTGCTGACAATCATCAAATATACAGCTGAAACCAGATATTTACTCTTCAGATCAAAACACAAACACTTTTTTAATTGTAACGTCAAATCAGACTAAATGTTTATTTTTTAGATTGATAAATATAAAAAACATATTTGTTAACTTTAAGAGTAAAGAGAGAAACTATCTGTATTTCTTAATTGTAAATGGCACCAAATTGTATTCAAACTTGAGCCACACTTATGGAGCTCCACAGTTCTTTTCCTGGTGTTTTGGTTGACATCTCTTGATGTTCCCATGTCACAGAAACAGGCTCTGTGTTTTGCCTTATATGCATCCACAGCTGTGCCACCAATTTACTCACATGGACTCTACGAACCAATCAGAAGCTTCTTCAGCTCAGAATGGAATCGTCTGGAGTTTCTTATTAATTAACAAACTTAGTGTATATGTACTCCTTAATATGATGAAAGTGATAAAGAATAGAAGCTCTGTCTCTCTTTATTCTGACATTTAACTAATTCAAAAGATGTTTCAATATTTATCTAAAACAAAAGTTTACTCTAAATTGATGTTGTACAGTAAAAATGTTTTATGTTTTCTCCCTAAAGTGTAAATATCTGGTTATAAATGTGAATATCCTGCTGTGTACTGAAATCCCTCTTGTTTTGCATAGAAATATACTGAACAACATACAAAGCATAATATATAAAATAACATTTACCTGAGTTTTTCTTTGAAAGAAGCCCCTTATGTCCATTCTTATATTTCAGTGCATAACTGAAACCGATTTAGTCAGGGAGGGTAAGAACTGAGAATATGAAATAAACACGCGTAAGCTAAGACTCTCTAAAAAAACAGCATTTGTTCGGCTTTTCATTTCGCCATTTGTTGATTCACTTGAAGAGCGAGTAATGTAATATTGGTCAAGTGATCAGTTTGATATCAATCTTTCGTGATTCACCGTCATATTTACATTATTTGTACGGTACGAATGATTTGCTTTGGTACCTGGTCAAACTTGAGCTCTCCTTAGTATGGCTGGCTGCGTTTCTCCAACAGTGCACTCACAGGCAGCAGCGGCCCCGCCCTCTCGCTCAGTGCCTGAGCTCGGATCATACCAATATCAGGGGGATTCACGCACAGTCGTAAATTCCCACAGTGTGCACTATGTGCTTCGAATATTGTGTGTACTTTTTGTTTTATACAGTTGTCAGCCAGGCATCTAACTATGAAAAAATTACACTCCAAAAGACCCCGGGCTTCTGACAAAACAACCCGGGCTTAAGCCCAGTAAGCCACCCCCACGCTCCGCCCCTGGTTGGAGGACGGCCCGGAGCGAGGCCTTGGCAGACCGATCTCCGGCTACCAAGAGTAGCAATTAGTACATGGAATGCATGTATAGTTGTGGTCAAAAGTTTACATACACTTGTAAAGAATATAATGGCTCTCCTGAGTGTCCCGTTATTTCTAAAACTCTGATTTTTCTCTGATAGAGTGATTGGAACAGATACTTCTTTGTCACAAAAAACATTCATGAAGTTTGGTTCTTAAATGACTTTATTATGGGTTAACAGAAAAAAGTGATCACATCTGCTGGGTCAAAAATATACATACAGCAACATGAATTAGCAATTTTGGTGACTTAGAAAGTTGTCAGTGAACTGAGCTTCATAGCATGGCCTCTTCACTTCTTGTGAGTGATTATGAGTGACTACAGCTGGTGACTTCTCTTAGGCCAGTTAAATAGGGCTCATTGGATACAAACACCCACAAACGCTACAATGGGAAAGTCAAAGGAGCTCAGCATGGATCTGAAAAAGTAAATTATTGACTTGAACAAGTCGGGAAAGTCACTTGGGGCCATTTCAAAGCAGCTGCATGTCCCAAGAGCAACAGTGCAAACAACTGTTTGTAAGTATAAAGTGCATGGCACTGTTTCGTCACTGCCAAGATCAGGAAGAAAACGCAAGCTATCACCTGCTGCTGAGAGAAAATTGGTCAGGAGGGTGAAGAGCCAACCGAGAATCACCAAAAAGCAGATCTGCTAAGAATTAGAAGCTGCTGGAACACAGGTGTCATTGTCCACAGTCAAACGTGTTTTGCATCTCCATGGACTAAGAGGCTGCCGTGCAAGAAGGAAGCCCTTGCTACAAAAGTGGCACCTTAAGGCTCGACTGAAGTTTGCTGCTGATCACGTGGACAAAGATAAGACAAGACCTTCTGGAGGAAAGTTCTGTGGTCAGACGAAACAAAAATCGAGCTTTTTGGCCACAATGTCCAGCAATATGTTTGGAGGAGAAAAGGTGAGGCCTTTAACCCCAACAACACCATGCCTACAATCAAGCATGGTGGTGGGAATATTATGCTGTGGGGCTGTTTTGCTGCCAATGGAACTGGTGATTTACAGAGAGTCAACGGGATAATGAAGAAGGAGGATTACCTTCACATTCTTCAACATAACCTAAAATCATCAGCACGAAGGTTGGGTCTTGGGCACAGTTGGGTGTCCCAAGAGGACAATGACCCCAAACACACATCAAAAGTGGTAAAGGAATGGCAAGTCAGGCTAGAATAAGTGTTTTAGAATGGCCTTCCCAAAGTCCTGACTTAAACCCCATTGAAAACGTGGACAATGCTGAAGAAACAAGTCCATGTCAGAAAGCCATCAAATGTAACTGAACTGCACCAATTCTGTCAAGAGGAGTGGTCAAAGATTCAACCAGAAGCTTGTGGATGGCTACCAAAAGTGCCTAATTGATGTGAAAATGGCTAAGGGACATGTAACCAAATATTAGCACTGCTGTATGTATATTTTTGACCCAGCAGATGTGATCACTTTTTTCCATTAACCCATAATAAAGTCATTAAAGAACCAAACTTTGTGAATGTTTTTTGTGACAAAGAAGTATCTGTTCCAATCACTCTATCAGAGAAAAATCAGTTTTATAAATAACGGGACACTCGGTAGAGCCATTATATTATATTCTTACAAGTATGTAAACTTTTGACCACAACTGTATGTATGAATGACATAATGCTTTTAGACTATAAGTCACATTGAACAACACATCCATAAAAAACTTAATCTATGACACATTTATGGCCTTTATCTAGCTCTCATCAATCCTCAGTTAAATGCACAAGCATGTGCTTGGACTGTGGGAGGAAGCCAGAGCAACCAGAGAGGAGACTCAAACACACCAGGACAGCAGGCTAGCCAGCAGCCTTCCTGCTGGGAGGTGCTACTGCTCACCACTGCACCACCATGCTGCCCAGAAGTCTTGTAATTTGGCCTGGGGACAAATAAAAAGAACACTTTTCTTCTCTGAGTTTCACTGTTGTTTCACTGACCCGAGCACTTTTTTCTATGCTCTTCGTATGTTTGTATCATTTCAATACTTGGGGTTAGTATACTGCCATTACATTTGGTATGTAAACTGGAGCAAGCGGGGCTCGACCACACCAACCTTCCGATTAGCAGGTGACCTGCTTTCCCACCTGAGCTACAGCCACCCACAAAAATTTAAGAAGATGAATTTATATGGACTGCATACCCAGGGAAAAGCATTGACCTTTACGCAGCAGCAGAATCGTTTTCAGGAGCTCCGCTGACATCCCAACCACAGCCAGGCAGCAGGTCATTGGTACAATGAAGCTGAACATTTACTCTGCAAGGTTCTAATCACTGATCCAAGCACTGTGTTTACATTCAGCTCCAAATGCAATTAAAGCTCAGTCACTGACTCAAGGCAACTGTTGGTCAGTGAATACAGACTGAAGCAGCACACTCTTTCTGCTGTTGTAATGCAAAGTTGGTGTGAGGTCAATCAAGCTTAAGCTCAGTCCCAGTGAGAGGGTTTCCCAGCTGTGCTTAGAGCTTTGTAGCACGCTGCCTGTAAGAAGTGTTTCCAGCTCAGGGACGTGTGAGAGGACAGGCTGTGTAACCTCCACTGTAACCTATATTAGCAATGAATTCATAGGCCTTTAGGCTCATAGCCAAGGTCATTGGTACAGGTGATTATGATATATGTTGTAGGACAGACATAATAGTGACAGGGCCTCGTATGAACCCCCAAGCAAAATTTACGTCAGTCTTGAAAGGATATCTTTTGGATATGATGAGCTGACAGTAAAGAGGAGGAATGTAGCCGAATCTTTTTCCCTGTTTTAAAGACACGTTTGTTTCGGATCACAGGGGTTTTCAAACCCTTTGTCATCGCTGCAGTGGTGATTTGAAAAATGTTGCCTCATGCTGGAGTTAATGCATTCACAAGATTTTCAGAAAACTGTGACTTTGACCTTGAGCTGGAGGTTATTGAAATTCACATTTTTAGTAGATACACCTCTGGTGTCAGTTTCAAAATGCTACGTTGCCTCATTCTTGAGTTGTTGCCTTCACAACAGGTGGGTGTCCATGCTGCCTGCCCACCTGCCCGTTGGGTGATGAATACAGCCAAACAGCCTCTTAAGGCTGAGGGGTAAAAACAGGTGACAGCACACATTTTAATAATGTTTCTGGTGCCCAATAACTGGCACCATGTGCTCACTTCTAAAAGGTCTTGAAAACTGATATTAGTCTGTGACATCATCACAGACTAATATAATATATTTGTATTTAAATGAAGTTGCAGTCGAATGGTTAAACCACGACACCAAATAATTCAGTAATTCAGAGTGGGGAGGGCTGGAAGTGGCTGAACCAGAATTAGTTTGTAAAAATGGTGCAACTTCAGTGATGTGGAACTGGTTTGGTGTTTGTCCGTCAGATACCCACCAAAGCACATTTGTTTCGTAGAACATGCAAGTGGGCCGTCGTTATTGCCGTATTTGTCGGACTAAGGGGCTTGTAAATCTGGGAGTAATCTGGGTCCTAAACGCCGTCCCATTCTGGTCCCAAAGTCAAACGAACACTGCAGCATCACTGAGAGTTAAAAACTGTCTAAATTCTTTCATCTTTAATAAAACGATCAGCATTGCTGCTTTACCAGGTGTAACAATGAAGTTTAACATCCAGGCATCCATGAAAACCGAATTTATTACATTTAACGGTGTTAGACGTTAGCAGGAAGTTAGCGGAAGTTAGCTCGCTAGCTTCCACCTAAGCATGATATAGCATATTCTGACTGAGAGATTTCTGAAACAATTCAAACGTACAGCTCTGCTATCACTTCCAACATAAATGAAAACAGAAAACTAAACAGCAGTGACGTTTGTAGGGTTACTGAAGTTGGGCTAGCTGGTATATAATGATCTGCTACGTGATCGCTAGCGACACAGCTATGTTAGCATAGCATAAACACAGTGAAGCTGGAGGATGAATGCTAACTTTATTCCACTCGATAAAAGTTAACGTGAAGGTTCCCGATGGTTAGAGACAAATGCAATCTCATGGCAGGATGCTGTAAACGGACCAAACTTCAGTCAGGAGAACAACTGAGATAATCCATCCACAATACGAGGTTAGTCATTAATATACTGCAACAACATGGGAATAGAGCAGCTGTGATAGAATACAGCATTAATGAATCAATGGTACAGAAGTGGAGGAAGCAAGAAGAATGAGTTGAATAAAGTTTGATTTATCTGACTGCTTTGTTTCGTTTAATATGCCTTATAATCCCGTGCACCTTATGGTCCGAAAAATACGTATTTGACCTTTTTATTTGGCACACTGCAGTTTAATGTTGCAAAGCACCTCTTTTTAACTTCAGTGGATATTATACATGGTTATGCTCAGGATATGTCAGCCCATTTCTACTGGAAATGCCTTTTGGTTAAACTTTCAGCAAGGAATTTGCATTTGCACTGTTAAATTTTTATATAGCTTTAATGCACATAAAACAGCTGCTTGTTTAAATGAAAATAAATGGATGGTTTTTTTGCGCTAGTAAAGTTGTGGAGTTGTATTTTATCTCGCATCAATTATATTGTCACTTATATCGTTATCACAAATTTTCAAATATATATCGTGATAAATATTTTTGGCCATATCGCCCTGCTCTATAAAGCAGCACATTTGACACACAGAGAGAGGAGGAGCACGCTCTGAACTCTGTTTGGGCGGCAGCCGAGCCGAGGGGGTCACCCTCAGACCCCGTAGGTAGGTCAGGAGGATAAACGGCCGCCACCCGAGTCATCCTGTGATGAGGAGCTACATGCCATCTTTCACACACAGCTATGAGGCAGCAAACAAAGAGAAGAGTGGAGTCTGGTTTTTACTGAACAGCTTTCACGTCCATCCAAACCACGGCTGTGTCCTAAAACACACACGATGAAGCCTTTCCAAACACAGATTATTGCATCCTCCAACGTTGCCACCAGCCGCCCAGGTCCACATCACTCACCACTTACTTCCCAGATTAAAGCATCCCAGATGAAAAGATTATTCCTGCCATCAATGCTCATTTTAAAAAAAGGATCTGCAGTAGATAAACGTGTTTGCATTGATGCTGGTGCAGCAACAAAGGGATGATCAATAAGGGAGGACAAACTAATCTGTAAATGTGATTAATTGAGCTAATCCTGTATACTCTGGAGCAGCAGAAATTATCATTTCCAAATAGCATTATTGGAAGTGATCAATGAGAGAGGGCTGCTCCATTACTAGCGGCCAGCTGAGGCACCAACGACCTTGCCTTGCTGACTGCCTGGTGTGGAAAGGCCAGCAATGCTCAACAATCCATTAGAGTCAGCGCCTTAAAATGAATGGGATGCAAATCAGTCTGTACACAGCATGTCACAATGGAGCGTGTTTCTGGTACATAAAGAGCACGTTGGACTACGCGACTCTACCTGTAGCTAGCTTTTACCTTCAGCTTGATTTCAGAGTCTGGAGTTTATCTTCCTTTGCACTCACACACTGCAAACTCGTGTCTGCTGCATGCTTTAAATGGATACAACAGACACGGGTTTGCAATCAAGAACCAAAGAAGGCGATTTGCTCCATGCACAGCTATGGGCTTCACACACAGTAGTGTAGCACATACACACCAACTGACCTCCTCTGCAGGTTTGGTGCTGTTTTGACTTCATCACTGAAACAGACTTTTGCATGCCTTCGTCATCACTGTGTAAAGCGTGACCTAAGTGGCGCTGTGTGGGAACAGCTAATTGCAGCTGACCTCTGCTTAAACTTAAAGACCCTCCAGTGGCTCCTCATTTCTGTTTCTGTCATCACTGACTAGTGCAGCCATCGTTTTTGTTCAGAATCATCACAGAGAGCCTGATAAGTATTTCTTTAAGGAACACCGAGCTTCTTGGTGCCACCATCTTTCCTGCAGGATGGCTTGCGTTGCACTGGATTCCGCAGCACAGGACTGAGTCAAACACGCCTCCATATGTTTCTCCAAATACGACGCGGAGGACGTTTAGGCATCTGCTTCCAATTTTTTATAATTGCAGGTGGAGCATGCAAGGTCAACTAGGGCAATTTGATTTTTATGGTCTAACCTGTTGCCACAGAAGACGAATCCATGTTGTTTCCACCACAGCCGTTGTGCAGCATGTACTGTTCACAGGAAACAGGACCTCATCCCACACACACACACCGTTAGCCTGGAAGTTTGATTGCTTGTCCAAACAAATGGTGAGTGGACAACTGGAAAAACAATCTCGTAAGGTTGTTTTTTTTGTTCACAGAATTTTCCTATTTGTGTGACTCTTACACCAAAACACCATTTTCTAACATTATTTACGGAGGCTGCAATTTCACAGTAGTTTTTACGAAGCCAATGGTTTTAAACTGGGTTATTCAAAAATACGTTTCACAGAACAATGAAAACTGACTCTTTATGACCACAAGTGCAAATCCACTACTGCTTCTCTTCATTTATGCATGTCAGTTTTTGACTGAAAAATAAGGGAAATATAATACAAGAGCAAAAAGTGGACCCTTGGGTTTTCATGTCCAAGTTCTTACAAAGACGTGAACATGTAGTCAGTGTTGCTGCAGACCCAGGGATCAAGTTCAGCACAGCAGGAAAAGAATCATTATGCTCTCCAGGCTAGCTGAGTGGCCTCTCGTAGTCTCTCATGTTTTCCACCAATAAACACTTCAGCACGTTAACAAACCTTAACAAAACACCAACTGCTTACTGATATGCCCACCAGTCCCATCAACGCTCACACTAAAAATCAACTATGAGGAAAATAATGACAGGAAACAGCATACGACTCGAGCGGAAGATTTGATTAGAGCAAGTCCAATGTCACAGTCTTACAATGCAGGTTTGCAATGGTTAAACAGTTCGTGTTTTCATGTTCACTTCTTCTTCTTTTTATTACTTAAGTTACTGTGTCGTGTTGTACGTAGCGCCGATGTGGGATAGTTTTTCAGTTTCATTGTACTATTGTACTATGTATGACTGTGCAATGACAATAAAGAGTTATCTTATCTTTAAACTTTTACTCCTCTTATTTACAGAAAAACCCAACAATCAGATGAAACCCTGTGAGCAAGCATTTGGCAAAAGTAGGAAGGAAAAACTCAGTTTAAACAGGAAGAAACCTCCGGCAGAACCAGGCTCAGTGCCAGTACCCGGCCCACAGCTTACGTGTAAAACAGCTGTGCAGATGTGAAACCGGTCATTTGATCTACACTTGAGAGTGGTGTGTGTGTGTGTGTGATCCTGTGTGAGGGTGTTGTGCGTCGTGGTTGGGTCTGCTGTTGCGAGAATGTCTCAGCAGCCTCCCTGATGCTGCGGGGTAGCAGGTATATGTGTACATTTCTAAATAGTTCATTGGTACATTCACTCTGGGTTCGGTTGCACTGTCTCCTCGCGGGGTGACTCACAGAGTTAGCCCGTACATGTGGAAGATGAAATGGGCTGGAGAGATAGCCTCGATATGATAGAGAACGGTTACATTGTAACCTTGGTTCTCTGACTGAGAAACTAACTCTCCACCTTCAGGCCACTCGGAGACATGTGCCGATCAAACCATCACCGGTTTCACATCTGTGCAGCTGTTTTATATGTAAGCTGTGGGCCGTGTCCAGGCTAGCTGGAGTGTCTTAAAGAAGTTTCCACACACCATGACCCAGCGGGGGTCATACCCCATACATGTGGAAGATGTAACTGACTCGAGAGATAGTGTCTCATTCAGAGAACCAAGGTTACAGTGTAACCGTACGACCTACTGATCTCTCTCTATCCCCCCCCCCCCCAAAAAAATATTAAAGCTTTTGTTAAAATGTAAAAAATGTCAAACTAACACTCAAACTGCTGAGGAACAAGTAAATAAAAGAGCACATTTTCACACTGAAACAAAGGTGACATAATATCAGTGAGACTTTCATGTCATTTCCCAACAGAACACATCTTCCCACGTACAACCCCTCCCTTTAATAAAAGTCTATAAACAAATTCAAAAGTGAAATTAAAAGAGAAACTGCAGTGTGAAGCTTCTCACTGACACACAATGAGATTCCAGTGTGGTGTGAGCTTGTGAGAACACCGTCCTGTGTCTCAGTGCTGACTGTAATTAGCTGCTCACAGCCAGACAAAGCATTAATACCCTGAACAAACACACAGCCTGCCAGCCATTGAGCCTCAGCTTCAAGACTCTTCATTCAAGCAGCTAAACCTGCGTTTTCATCAGCTATTCAGTTTGAGGCAGCGCTGACCGGCAGGAACTTTGCTTTCAGACCGTCTGTGTCTATTAGCATTTGTGGCAATGCATAATCCTCCTTCTGACAGAAGAAAAGCTCGGTCATTGTCACTTCAAAGGACTCTAATATCTGAAATTCGTCTCTTCAAACTTTTGTTAAACAAACACAACTGCGAGAAATGAGAGACCAGTCCCTTAATATCCTCACTAATCCATAAAGCTGAGGTTTCTTATCATGAACAATAAAACATCAGGAACAACAATATATCTGTGCAAAAATACTCAGCTAGCCAAACAAAGTAAATCAGTGTCTGGAAGCTCGGGCAGACTACAGCTGCAGCTCTAGTTTAAACACACGTTCTCGCCTCTGTAACCACCGACTCTGTTATTCACTCAGGTCTGAACTGCATACAAGTATTTCTTACTTTTTATGATCAGCATGTTTTGATTATGACCTGAACAGTGCAAAAAAACTCATATTAACGGTTAAAGAACAAACCTGGATCACAGCATGTTCAAACAACATGTGTGTGAATGGCTGTGGGACAGTAAGCTTTAATGTTTCAATGGGTCCAGTTCCAATTTCACTGCTCTGATGATCAGAAATAAACAGCGTAGGTTTCGCTAATTCGAAGAAAGTCCGGATGTGCTGAGTTTTGTTCGTAGCATACACCCCTCACATCTCACTCCCATTTTGTAAACCTTCCCTTTCACTCTTGCTGCGATCCTTCTGACCACTCGTCTCCACCCTGTCACTCCTACATGTTCTCCACAGCCCTCACTTACTTCTCTGCCACTCCTGACTTCCTGATGCAGTACTCAGTTACTTTCTTGGCACCACATTGCCAACAGTTTTGTTAAAAATTCCACCGCTCCCTCTCCTAAACATCTCCATATCTCCACAAAAAGCGAGAGCGAGTCCAATCACAAGTGATACACCATGAGCCAGCAGCCAGAAGGAAGAGGAGAAATGCCCGAGAAGATGAGCAGCCTCAAGCAAAAGAGAGACTGAGGAACGTCACGCTGATAAAATAAAAGGCGGATGACACCTCAACACAGTATTCTGGTAAGCACATGAGAGCGATAAGGACGACGTGAAGCTTTCTAGGCCCAACTGAGAGACAGACTTACCAGTGTGAGGAGAACAGAGCAGATTTTTTTCCCCTGGGACCAAAACCAGACCGACAAATGCAGGAAGCTAGATTTCCATGTGGTTTAGATCTTGAAAGTTCCACAGCTGAAGAGCTGGTGGTTACAGAAGTAACCACCAGCTCTTTTCTCCCGCTGGTTCACCAGGAACCAGCGGGAGAAAAGAGCTGCTGAAAAGAAGATGGATAAACTGGGAAGCAAAACCATAACTTGATACCTTGGGCTGAAAAAAGGCAAGATTGAGGGGAGGTTCAGACACAACACCTTGCCAAGCCCCAGAAATGAGCTACACCTGAAGTACAGGGGCGCCTGTTTAGCTCAGGCGACCACATGCTGTATGGCTGAGGGTGGACTTGCAGCCCTTTGTCGTATGTCTTCCTGTCAGTCTTCACTGTCCCGATCTAATAAAGCTGGAAAAAGGCCCAAAAAAGGTAAATGCTGGATACATGCTGGGAAATCCCGTCAACCATTGCTACAGGTCCTCTGAGTCACTGGGTCCAAGCCAAAAAAAAAGGATTTGGGTGAAGGGGCATAGAACGGGAGGTTATGGCTGCTGTTTAGAAGATACCATCAGGAATTAAAGATAGGCTAGCTGCAGGTCGCAGCAGATGGCCCCGCCCCTCCCTGAGCCTGGGTCTGCCGGAGGTTTCTTCCTGTTAAAAGGGAGTTTTTCCTTCCCACTGTCACCAAAGTGCTTGCTCATAGGGTCATATGTTTGTTTTGTTTTTTTTAAGAGTAGGCCTACCGTACAATATAAAGCGCCCTGAGGAGACTGTTGTTGTGATTTGGCGCTGTATAAATCAAACTGTCGCTGCTGCACCACCCAAAGATGTCCTTGGATTAAAAAAGTGAAGCATCTAGGAAGGGTGGCCCTCGCCTGATGAGGACTCATCTGACGGCCCACCTGGTAACAGCTAAGGTCTGAAAGATAAACTTCCTTTGCAGTTTAGAATCACACAAACACACAGTTGTGATCAAAGGTTTACAGACGCTTGTGATAATTTGGGGTCAATCAATGAACTGTTCTTTGTGGACAGCATACACTGTGTGCAGTGTGAGTGGAAAGCACTCTGCTGGCAGCAAACAGTAATTGTGATTTCTTGTTGATAAAACTTTCAGGTAAATTTTCAAGTATGACATCACCATAAATGATGGTGGATATGAAAGCTCACTTTTTTTATGCCAGGCTCATTTTCTATCCTCCATTTATTCTACGTCCAGGAGCAAAACGTAGCTTACCGTGAAAAACAACATCTACAGCTGTGTTCATCGATGCAACAATTAAAAAACACACTGTGTGCTGCTCTAACACTTCACCTAAATATATTCAGAATTATGGTATCAATCCCTTTTCAATATTATAACATATGAATATGCATAAACATTCTGAATAAAATTCACAGGTTAATGAAGATCAAACTATAAAGACGTGACTGAAGTGCTCAGGACAGAAACCATCTAAAAAAAGCTTCTGACAGTCTGGACTGATGAAACCACGATTGTAGTTTTAGCCGAACGAAGGGAAGTAAAAGCTATGGAGAAGCTATGTTGACGAGATTTTCTTTTATTTAGAAAAGAACCAAATAAGATGAAAACGTCTGTTTCATTTGAAAAAAAGGCAGCGACACAGTGGAAGCCCAGATGTGCCATTTTGATTGGGATGTGTATTTTTACACATCTGTGTGCACAGGAAGCTTTTTGAAAGATTTGTGAAGCTGAACTTGTATAAATGATCACTTTTTACTCAGGTTTGGATGCATTTGTAGAGCTGTTTTCATTGTAGTCAGATTGCTTTGTATGGACTGAAGCACACGGACTTTTTTCTTATACAGTGCTTTTCTACTAAGCACCATATACAACTTCATTCACAGCCATTCATACAAGCAGTTTTTTCTATGCTTTGTCTTACTGAAGTGTTTTCTATCTAACATGAATATAAAACTATAGCAGGCAGGGATCAAACCAGCAGCTCTGTGATCAGTAGATGTTCTACCTGAGCTACGGCCTCTTGTGAGTCCTCAAAAATGACACACAAAAGTAACTGTCACTTTAAGCTTGTGTATCAATCCATGCACATTTGTAACACGTCTCAACTCAAAGAAAAATGGTGTTTTTCCAGTGGCCAAGTCAGTCACATGATCACAACAAACGGGGAGCAACTGAAGGTGCTGTAATAAAGATCTATCAGAGCATCTCCGGGCAGGAAATGCAGTATTTGGTGATGTTGTGGGTTCTACACTTCATTCATCTAATTATTGACACAAATCCTTACATTTAAATTTGTTACTTCTTCCAGTGACCTCTGAGCCCCTCAAAGATGTCTGTGATCCCTAAACATCTTCTTATTAAATTCAAGCTCAAAGTCTTCAATCATGTCATGGTTGTTTGATATAAAATCCACTGTTGATGTAGTTTTTTTTTAACCTGAGCACACAGAAGAGCTCTGAACAGTAGTGATGTGCGATACCACTGATTTCCTTTCCGATCCGATACCAAGTAATATTCAGGGTGGTATCGACGACACTGATCCGATACTTTGTACAAAAACTTATTTTATTTATTGTATCTCAAATTATAGCATCATAATGATTACAGGACATCAGATTACTTGTTCTTATCACGTAATAATGCAGAGTTCATCATATAGAAATAAAAATCCTGAAGTTGTGGCTATTTGAACACGTTGCCTGCCTGCAGGACTAAAGGACTCCATGAGAGACGTCTGTCTCCCCTAGCAGCACCTGTCCTTCTCCTCCTCTTCAGTTCACCTCAACATTACCCTCGTCATATTCTGTGATACGATTTACTCTGAGGTGTTTGACGAGGTCAGTGGTGTTGTCACAGCACCTCACTTTCTTGCCACATGTATCGCAAACCACGTCTCGGCTGTTTGCGGATGTAAAACACGTCCGCACATGACTCCAGTTACGCTCAGCCATTGTTGTGAGTGCGCACGCCAAGGGGCTGCCACATTTATACAGCCATATTTCGCACATGACTATGAAAGGCGGAAGAGGAAGTAGTTCCTTCCAATTGTAGACGATCCGAATGATATAGGTTATTTCCACTGTGTTCCTGTTAATGATAAACTACAAATTTACCCTAAATTACTAAAATATCGATATTTTAATGTGAGAATCGTTTCTAGAACATAAATGACTGGTATCGGAGAAATCGATATTTCAGGATTGATCCGCACATCACTACTGAACACAGAGCACCTTGGGACCAATGAGCCAACAGATGAAGACAATGCTGAACCTCTAAGGTTCAGTAAAGGGAGTTAAAGGATACGTCATCTGATGGCAAAGCAAAATTATCACCAGATGAACAGATGCAACAGACAAAATGAAACGGCTGATGTGCCACTGAAAAAGCAGAGACTGCTTTCTAATTGAAATCTACTTTAAAGTAACTGAAAGTTGAAGAGCTTGAGGAAAACAAAGTCCCCACCAGTTTGTGTTGAACTGGAGAAAGCCTGATCCATGGAGGCTCCAGACCAGTTTACCCATGTTTCTCTACAACTGTTTAAAACTGTCAGTTCTCCCCCCTCAAAAAGTGGTTTTCTCTTGAAATAATAAGGATCACGACTACTTAAAAAACACGAATGCTCGGAGAAATAGAACAGGCATTCCTTAATAATAACATTAATCAAGGCCACTCCAGAGAAACATCTGGAAACTCAAACATTAGCAGTGAAATCAAACTGCAGCAACACGTTTGGGGTTGTATGGCCTACTTATTCACTCCGCTTTAGTTTCTGCATAAGCTTAATGACAACACTGTCTGTTCCAATCAGCTCAGCGCTGCTCTACGATCCATTTTTCAAACTTTATGACAGTTTTAATTGCTCCCACCTGCTGCCTCATCGACCCGCTCAACAGCCACTTTCAGTCACATGTGTGGATGCAGACAAAGAAGTCTATTAGGTGCAACTTGCCTTTGCTCCAGTGAGGTCACTTGGGCATTAAATTAGTTCCAGCCCAGTTCCAGTACGAAACACTACATGCATTTGAAAACTTTGTCTTATCTTTTTTCTCTCTCCGTTGTTTGCTGTCAAATGTTCATAAAGAGGCACTTTGACCAACTAGTGAGTGAACATCATGGAGAGACTGACATCCAGTGGTCTGTCCTCCATTATCCCTTTGCTTATTCAACATGTATTGCATGCATGCATGACATGCATATATGCATGTGCAAGGTTGGCGGTCTGGGCCTTGTTAAAGCTGTGTCTGCACTGTAAGATGTATTTTTAGTGTATAACTAACAGCTGATATTAAATGTCAGCACAGTTAGTGCAGTGTTGTTAGCCAGGGATTGATTCCTAATCTCAGTCAGGTCACAAGAGAGCGAGTGAAAAGCTTTGACTTAAACTATAAGCCACAACACTGGAAGCACTGGCAACTCCAAAAAACAGCATGTTGGGTCCTGGTAATCATGCTGATATTACTATGATAGTACCACTCACCTAATCTTTGGTCCAAAAACAACACACACCTCATTGCCATGTCAACCCCCCCCCCCCACATGTGTGCTGCAGAAACCAATGAGCCCAAGGTGTTATCTTGACCTCCAAAGTCCCCAGACTTCAGTTTGACTGAGCATGCACAGGATGTGCAGGTACATCTGATCCACAATCTGGCATACCCCACAGCACACCAGCAAAGCTTCAGTGCCCATGTCTGCAGGCAACATCCAAACTGAGCTACACACAAAACTAGCTGGTGGTTTTAATGTTAGCTGCATGGGTGTATTCTGTGCAAACCATCATGACAGAAAAAACATGCAGTCAGAGTTTAAAGGAAGTACACTCTGTCTTAATTCTAAGCTTTCATGCATATGCTTAAATTATTTAAATCTAACCTCAGATGTAAAACTGTGTGTTTTACATCTGACGTTAGATTTAAATCCTTTTTGACTTAACAAAAGTTCAGCCAAATGCAGAACACATGCATGAACCACGTGAAGCAGAAATAACTTGAAGTAATCCTTTTCTGTACGACTTCAGTCTTTCACATGACTGCCCAGGCCCTCTGGCTGCAAAACAAGGTCAAACCATCATCGCTCTACCACTGTGCTCACCACTGGCACCATTGGTGTTGGTGCCGGTACGCTGTTTGGTTTCCACCAAACGTGCTACTGTGCATTACGCTCAAACATCTCATATTTGGTCTCGTCCATCCAAAGGACACTGGTACAGAAGTATGGTCGTTCGTTCAGGTGCAACTTCGTGAGCCTAAGCTGTGGTGTGGTTCTTTTTACAGAGAAGAGGATTTCAACCCTTCCAAACAAGCCCAACTTGTTAAATCTTTCTCTAATGGTACTATAATAAACTTTAATATGCTACCTGATACCTGTAGAGTCTGAGATGTTCTCTGAGTGTTTCATGGTCTGAGACTAGGGTGACATCGGGTTGTCTCCTCTAAAGACTGGCAGCTGTATTGAATGTCTTCTAATTGTAAATAGTGTTTTGTACCGCAGATTGTTTGCAAATGGCCTTCTATCGCTTCGCAGAAGAGAGTTACTTTTTAAGATCATTGCTGGCCTTTTTCCTCCTTGTGTTAACACACCTCACTCGAGACCAGCAAACTGCCAAAACTCCTGCTTTTATAGCAGTGCTCACACTGATGATGATCAATTAATGCATTTGATTAGCAATTAGCGCATCTGATTTCTGGCTGCTACTTACCCTCTTAATGCCTATTAGGCTTGGACATGTAATAGGACGTTATTAGGTTTTCACACATTGCTTCTACATTTTGACAAAATTAGTGTCAGATAAACACTGACAGCTGGGACAGACTACAGCCCCAAGCATGAACAAAAAGACAATGAATAGAAATAATGACATGTGTGATGTGTTGGTGTTCATCTGATAAATATTGACATACATTTCAAGACCTGCTAGGGACCAGAAGATATTGTCATTATTTTTGTGATTTAAAATGTAATCTAAAGGTTCTGTACTTTCTATGACTACTTGCTCCTGAAAATTTGGGTTTGCCATCAAGAATTCTAAGCAAGGTTGGAAGAAATATCCATTTTCTCTCTTAAATATGCAAATTTGTGCATCAACATACCCTGAAATCCATTTACCAATTTAGCCAAAAAAAGACAACCCTAACCATGGATTTCTCTGGGATTGATGTGTTTGGCTCAGTAACAAGAAAAGATTTTCAAACCATGTTTGAATTTCCATGTAAAGACCTGATCTCACTTTCCACATACGAGCTTGTATATGAATTTACAGCAACTGCTGTGATAATCTTTTTCTGCTTCATTTGCCTATTTATTAACATTTAATGAATGAAGGTGCTCCAACTAGCACTTCATTTACATTATCATGCCCAACACTGCCCAGCCCCGAAACAAGTCACCATCTGGACCAAGGAAATTAATAAGAACTACTAATTATTGTAGTATGTTTTGTTTGGATTCATCCAAAATCAGGAAATGAGCAACTTCTCATTCCTTAAACAACCCAACATGTTTTCATGGAAAACCTGTTAGTGGAAAAATGTCGAGCTGTTTCAGATGGGTCAAATTACTGGCCTGCATCAAGCAAAGAAAGAAACCGACTCTACTAAATACGAGTTAAGAAATGTCCAATGCAATAATACCTGGAAACACCTGGACACAGGACTCAAAGCTATGTGCCGAGAACTCAAGGGACAAACACCCAACTGTTGTACAGCCGCACAAAAACTATCAGTAAGACTTATTGGAAACAAATTTCAGTTTGCTGGGACGCATAAAGACTGGACCCTGGGGCCGTGGCAACAACTCATGTGGTGTGATGAGTCTAGATTTAGCCTGTTCCACACTGATGGACATAACAGGGTAAAGAACAAGATCTTGGACAGCTGACCTGTATGGCAGTGTTATGGGCTACAACGTGTAAATACTGACCCATACTGTAGGCATATATTATATCAGGCTCATCCTGTGAAAGGACAGGTCAGGGAACATGACGCATTATAACACATGGACTGGCTGGACGTTACCTCCATCAAGAGGCATCTCTAGGATGTGCCGGAGAAGACTTTACACATAATGCAACTCCATAGTTTGTACTTTTAGGTCTCGAGCATTCTAAATAAGATTATGTTATTTCGCCCATTTCAAGCCAAATGCAGTGAATGATATGGTGTAAAGCAGGGGTCTCGAACTCCAGGCCTCGAGGGCCGGTGTCCTGCAGGTTTTAGACGTGTCCTTGATCCAACACACCTGATTTAAATGCCTAAATGACCTCCTCAAGTTCTCCAGAGGCCTGGTAATGAACTAATAATTTGATTCTAGTGTGCTGACCCAGGGTGAGATCTAAAACCTGCAGGACACCGGCCCTCGAGGCCTGGAGTTCGACACCCCGGCTGTAAAGCTACAGCCCATACTGCCGTAGTCTCATCTCAGAGCTACTTGGATATTTCATTGTTAGAATAAACTCCTGCTGGCCCAAGTCCACATTTCAAACATTAAACAGATTCTTAGAAACACGCGTTACCCCTCTAATAGATCCATGGTAGAAGTGACAATTTCGGCAAACAGCACAGTGTGACCCAGCAGCTTGGTCTTCAGGTTCTTGCTGTAGGTCTCCATACTAAAGTGGGTCCAGCTCTGCGACTCTGCAGAATTAGTGACCAGGGCCACAGAGCCTTCAGGCAGCAAAAGAGCATCCTGAAGGTCTGAACCAGACATCATGACGAGGGAGGCCTTGGACAACGTAAGGACACCGTTGTGTTCTGCATGCGCCTGGAGCCATTTCAGGAATCTGGCCTTGGCCTCCTGTGTTGAATACAGAAGAGAGGACATCAGTTTGGTTTTATTTTACAGACTGTCAGTAGTTTAAATTGCTTTAGGACTTATGCACAACCACAGTGGTATATCTTAATAATTCCGGTCCGTTTTAAGTTGAGAAGTGTGTTTAAGGGCACAAGTCACCATCAAGTGCAGCTCTACTAAGGAGATGCTCTGTCCACACTGCTGTCCTGCGCAGGCCCAACCCCCTCAGTGAGATCAGCAACCACCTCCCTCTACATGGATGACATCAAGCTATATGCCACTAGTGAACGAGACACCGCCGCTCGCCTAGTTTCAAGTCACTGTTACCACGGGGACCACTGTTACCTTCACCCTCCACATCTTCTCGAGGTCTTCTCTCAGCCCGCTTTTCTTCCCTTCGTCCTGACGTTGCACTCATTCAGTATCGCTACATCTATCACTAAGGTCGTCTTCCCCTGCGCTGCCTGCAAGGAAAGCTTCAACCACCACCTGCAGAGCCGGAGAATGATGGCTGAGACTAGTTCTGCTGGAGGTTCCTTCCTGTTAAAAGGGAGTTTTTCCTTCCCACTGTTGCCAAGTGCCTGCTCACAGGGGTTCGGTCTGATGGTTGGGCTTTTCTCTTTATTACTGCAGGGTTTTTAATCTACAATATAAAGTGCCTTGAGGTGATATTTGCTGTGCTTCATAAATAAATATAATCTCGTCTTGATATCATCCAGGAGTGTGATCAGGTCAGAAACTGCAGATGGTACAGAACAGAGCCACATGAATGCTTCAGGACAAATATAACAAGGCATAAATGTCTTAACTGGTTGGCTATAAAACACGTATTCATTTATTCTTTACTGATGTTTTCAGAAATATTATTTTTTTACAAAGATTCTAATTATTTTGTATAAAAATTTCAGTGTACACAGACATGAATATTCTGGCAGACAGGCTACAGGATTTTAATACCAACGGTAAAAACCAATAAAATGAACAGAACAGCTTTATACAAGACTAAGGATGAATGGACTCTGTTACCAATACAGAAACTGGATTTAACTAAAGTTTAAGACGATATTTATTTGCTCTGGCCTAATTTATTAGGGGTGCAACGATACTCGTATCGATATTGAACCGTTCGATACAGTGCTTTTGGTTCGGTACGCATATGTATCGAACAATACAACATTTTTAATTTATTTTATCAACTTTCCTTCTGATGATGCTGTCTGTGTTGAGTGCTCAGTGGATCTGCGCTCGACAGTGCAGCCTAGGCAGAGTAGTCGAACGCAGATTCACTGAGCGCAGGGCAAGCTAGCGAGACAGAAGCTAAGCTCTCCTTGCAACATGGCAAACTGGACCTCCCCCACCCTCATTCAGATCTGGCGTTTGGAATTATTTTGGTCTTCATGTGACGTATGACCCTGCAGCCCGGATCTCAGCTGACCCTTCTCACCCTGGACACAGTCTGTTTGACCTGCTCCCCTCAGGCAGGAGGCTCCGGTCCATTCGCACCAGAACCTCTCGCCACAAGAACAGTTTCTTCCCCTCTGCTGTTGGACACATGAACAATAACCACATGACTGTCCCCGCCACTAACACATGACCCTACGCTGTGTCACTGCATCATTTCATGTCTGGCACTGATCACCACCTGCACTCATGTATATATCTTTCTACGTAGCACTCATAATTCTTATTCTCATGTATATATCTCATGTATATCTCATGCACATATCTTTCTTTCTACATAGCACTTTAATTCTTATTGTTTGCACTGAAGCACCGCAGCAATTTCCTAATGTTGTAAACCTCAACATCTGGCAATAAACCCATTCTGATTCTGATTCTGATTCTGAAGGTAAGCGCGTCATGGACTAAGGTAAAACAGTATGTTGGATGTGCCACGCAATGCTCAATTACATGGGTGGGAACTAGTGTGTTAGCGCAGTTAGCTCGTTAATGTGTTGGCCGTCCAGCCCCACGCACGGGGCGATCAGGGGTAGCTCGTTAACGGAGATTCGCCGTGTTGTGGCGTTAATGTCATTTCAGATTAACCTGAAAGCACTAGTGTGAACACAACGAATATGACTGCACATTTACTCCGACATCATCCTAGTGCAAAGACAAAAACAACAAGCATGCATGCTACAAACTTTACCCGAGTCATTTAGACAGCTGTTAGCACAGGATTCTCCTTATGGGGACCTGATATGTTTAATATGCTGCTGAGAATATAGCCCAGAAGAAGCGTATAGTATAGCTTTTATTTTGGAAAGAGACATTTCTCTGTAATAAACTCTCTTTTCCAAAGATGAGTGATTCCTCAATCAGATACAGGGCTTGCAAAATCGCTAGCCCGACGTCCTGGGGCTAGCGATTTTTCCAGTCGGGCTACCAAAATCTATCTCTGCCCTGCCCGTCGGCCTATTGTAGGAAGGAAAAATATATGTCAATGCTTTTGCATTCTTTCAGAAATGTAGCTGGGTAATTATGTCATTGGCATCGGTGAGCCACTGTCAATATGTGACATATTGAAATCGCGTTTGAATTTGTGCTTGTTTTTTGCTTTCACTTTGCAATCGCGTGAACTGTGTATAGAGAGCGACAGCAGTGATCTGTGAGTGATGATAATTTGTGCACCAATTCCTCTGACATCGTCTTATTAATCGTTAGCTTACTATGCAAACATGACAAGTGAAATCTCCCGCAGCTTAAACATGTGAGAGGTTGATCGCAGAGAATCGCTGAGCTTATGTGAGTGAGTGTGTAAAAGCAGCAGGATATATATTTTAGTTCTGCTGAGCCAAATAAGACAGGTCAGGGTGAAGAAGTGACAGCCAAAGAAAAGCTTACCACAAAACGGAGAAGTTATGACAAATCAGACTATAAGGCAAAAAGAAAGTGCAGCTTTATGGTTTCATGGACAAAAGAATTTCTGTGGCTGCAATGTGACGAGCTAAATAACCAGGGCTGCACATAAGTGGTCCGCAGGTGCGCATTCGCTGTCAAAATAAAAAACGCGCACAAGATAAGAAGTTGCAACGCGTGTTTGCGTACATAAGATTTTCAGGAGGAGGACAGACGTTTGTTTAAAACTCTTAAAGATGTCGAAGAAGCTCCTTTAAGCAATTACTGTGATGTTCCTCCACCTCCAAAGAAATGTCAGGAGTCCGAACCACAAAGGAAGCGCGTATTCTCGGAAAAGTGGTTGCAGGAGGTGAGCTGGCTTCAAATAAATGATGAACGCACAGAGATGTGCTGCAGAATGTGCCGTGAAAATCCCACTCTAGGACAAAAACAGCCTTTTATATGGACGCAAACGCGCGCTGCAACTTCTTATCTGGTGCGCGTCTTTTATTTTGACAGCGAATGCGCACATGCGGACCACTTATGTGCAACCGTGTAAATAACATAATGTTCTGCCGGGTGTGTTGTTGGTTTTCCCTCGATTTCTGAGTCGACAAGCGCCTTTGTTACTGGGACCAGTCATTTTAAGAAAGGCCCCCATTAGAACCCATGAGAAATGCAAGAAATGCATTATTGCTCAGTCTGCAGTAAACTGAAGAGTCCCTGCCCGAAGGGCTACCAGGGATTTTGAAATTTTGCGAGCCCTGAGATATATATATATTTTATTACTTTGTTGTTTCAGCAACATTAAATTTAAAAACTGTACTTTTGAGGTAAAATATATATTTATAATTTTAATAAATGACAAATTAAAAAGGCATGAACATTTTTTTGTATCGAAAAAATATCAAACCGTGACACCAAAGTATCGAACCGAACCGAGACTTTTGTGTATCGTTGCACCCCTAATAAATAAATAAATAAAATTATATATATATATATATATATATATATATATATATATATATATATATATATATATATAAAAACAAACTTGAGTGTTCAAACCCAGCTCATCACCACGCTCAAAGTGGCTGCAGGAGCAGCTTTTAATCAAAGGTAGTGCTACTGCAGTGACCACAGCATCGATGTGATGCAAACCAATAGTATGAATGTTAGCTTGGCAGCATTTTTAAATAAAGAAACAATGAAATAAATTACCTTTATTTTTATCATACCAGTGGTTTAATGTGAGTAGTTGATAATGTATGAGATATGGGTAAGAGAGGGAAGATGACTTTGCCCATTTAAGACAAAATGAATGGTGTACTGCACACCAAATACATGGACTGATTCTTATAGAGCACTTTTTCTACTCTCCCGGAGTTCTCAAAGCTATACAACATGCCACATTCACCCAATCACACCCATTCTCACAAGCACTTTCTGTAATCCGAGTGCTTTCTGACGACACTCACACACATTCACAGACCGATGCATAGGAGAGCAACTCGGGGTTAGCATCTTGCCCAAGGATACTTGACATGTAGACTGGAGGAGCCAGGGATCGAACCACCGACCTTCGGATCGGTAGGTGACCTGCTCTGCCTCCCTGCAGCGTCTGTATTGGCTACAGCCAATTTCTTTTAAAATGTGACACTCAGTCATAGAGCTGCTGTGAAGAAGGGCTCCTGCTACTGAGCAATGTGGGCCTTCAACGCCCCCTAGGGGTTAAAAATAAATAAAAACTCCCAGCGCCAAATTGTTCTCTCTCACACACACACACACACACACACACACACACACACAGACAATGC
This sequence comes from Maylandia zebra, assembly GCF_041146795.1. Lineage (NCBI taxonomy): Eukaryota > Metazoa > Chordata > Actinopteri > Cichliformes > Cichlidae > Maylandia > Maylandia zebra. The sequence goes on along the minus strand of NC_135176.1, from coordinate 515,894 downwards.
ATGAATATTTCCAGTTTTTCCAGGATGTCTGTACAGCACACAGTGACAGTGTCTGACAGCACTCAGAACAATGGGAAAGTTCACCGAAGTCAATAAAGAGCAGAGGAAACCTGCAGGTTAACTGTGAACTGAGGATCTGTAATTCAGATGTGTCACCTTTTTTTTGGCCTGGATGAGGAGCCAAGGTGTCCTCCTCACTATGAGCCAAGACACCAATCAAATTAAATGAACTAACGTATTATATTTATATAAAAAATGAAATTACTTTTGAGTAAATATCTCAGCAGCTGTGAGTTAGCCATCATTCACACAACACTGATTGCTTTATCAGGGCTGTAGCAGATTAGCACTCTGTGGTAACGCTGCGCTCTCCAACCTGAATCCTGCACTGGATCTAACTGGTTTTTGAGAGTTTGGAGGGCGGAGCCTAAAGGGAGCAGGCTCCTAATGTGATTGGTCACTTTGATGGACAGTTCAGATTACTGCAGTAAACCAAGTTACACCCTTGTAACAGTGCTGTCAATGATTCAGTTACAGTCAGCTGACTTACCGACATCTCACCCGCACTCTGAGGGATTAAGCCATTGGATACAGGCTAAACACTGAGACACATTTCTATATAAAGAGTAGAAATGTGATATACAAGAACCAGTCCATTTACAGTCTGGCAAATGTGCCATTACTGCAGAGTCTGCACCAATCCATGGCACGCTCCATCTTCCTACGAAGACTCCAGAACCACAGGATACTTGAAGCTCCTTACTTTGGGCAGCACTGAACAATTTGACACGTATGGCCTAGAATTAGAGACAAGCACAGGTGGAATCCAACACCATCTCAAGGATGTGGACACAGCTGTCACCATTTAAGGACCTGATGGCACTTAACAATAGACGCAGAGTTCAGCTGTGCACCCTACATGTGCCCACAATTCCATATTCAAACCTTAAAAGGAGCATCTTAGGTGAACTTTCAAAGGTCATGTCACCATGTTGGATGGTGAGTGGTTGAAAGAAGCTGCAGCAGACGACAGCACCAATCAGCTTCATCTGTTAGACGAGGTTCCTTCTGCGTCAAAGACATTTTCTAATTATTCAGCACAAACAAGTTTGGAGCCTTCGGTGCTTTCAAACTCTGTTTCCATCCTTGGGTTGTGAACAGTGTGTCATTGTGTGACCTAGCCCTCTTCTACAAGGCCAGGAAAACAACTATTCATGAAGTTAGATGGGTATCTTCATTCTCAACATCTAAATGTGATCATAGATGATCCGTGTTAGCTTGTTGCTGCTGTAATATTGCCAAACGGAATAAACGCTGTGTCAAACATGTAATGGACAATCTTGGTAGATTTAAAATGTTCTGGCAATCCCGCCCTGCTGGCAGCACCGTCCCTCCACAGAAGTCTACCAGATAAGAGTTACCTTCTACTATTGCTCCCTAACACGAGTTCAGATTAAACAAAGGCATCTTATTTGCCTTTTTTCCCCACATTGTTATGATGTCATAGTTTTGCAGTGTGGTAGGTCAGTTGCAGTGTTGATCCTGGATCTACACTAGTATAATGCAGGAACTACATCAACGTGGGTGCCTCAGATACACCGTTAACTGAACGTGCATGTGTCTGGTTTATTAACTTTTAGAGTTAGGGTTTGGTTCAGTTTTCACACAGGGTTTAGGTAGCACTTCTTTGGAACAGCTCGTTTTGTTGGTTATTCTGGCCATGGTTCACCCCGGAGTTTAAGCTGGTGGAGCAATAAAGCTCACCTTAACTTTGAATTGGCTACTGGGTTTGTGGCTTTGGGGGCCGGGGCGGGGACACCCGTGTTTGAGCTTTATGTTGCGCTACGGACGTAACAAAGGACACCTTTACCATGTTATTAAAAAACTATGATTAATTAGAATGAGCATTAATACAATTTAATCAAAGTGATAGAAAACGTGATGTAACTTGATTCTGTTGCAGTTTTCAACAAAGGCTCAGTCCCCAAAATTATCTGGGCTAGCTCCTTTACTCAACAAGTTATGAGGTCTCAAAATGCCAGAAAAAGAAGAGAGTAACTTTATCCTAACCCTGTAACTTACAGTAACTATAGTACTTCATATTTAAAATATAGCACATTTAATGAAGCAAAGCTACTGTACTTCAGGTGGGAGGCACTCACTGAACCTATTTCACATGGAGAGATGAGCCAATAGGACATGAAGCTGTTCTTAGTCTTGAACACAAGAACGCTGAGTATCTTACCTGAGAGGTAGCGAGCAGGTGTACCGCACTTGGACTTGGAGTCTGACTTGGTTCACATTTGAGGCCTAGAGAGGTGAGGATTTCTGTCAAGACTTCATACCGCGAGGCATTGTTGACCTTCAGTTCATCAAAAGCATCCAATGGCAAATTCTGAGAGTTGGGAGCAGTTTCAAAGTGGACCTGCAGATATACATGTTTAAGTAAAAACATCAGAAGATGCAGGAAACATTGATGTGGCAGCAAAAATGAGTATTATTTATTTTATACTGCAAATATTTGCACCTAATAAATCTGCTTGTAATCTAGACATCATATGACACCGGGCTTCATTTACTAGCCCAACAGTTAGCAGTACCACATACCCACTGTCAGCACCCGGATTCATTCAGAATGCATAAATAATGATAATAATAATTATGATAATATTTCTAGACCCGACTGCAAAACGAGGACAGAACAGTTCCTGGATTATAGAAGTTTCAGGCTGCTGTGGCAGTTAATTTACTGCTAGCTACACCATTAATAAAGGAATCGTGTGCTATAGGGAGACTGCTAGATCAGCTGATCTTCTCTTAGATCTGCTGCTATAGGCTCAGACTGCTGGAAACATCCCATGATGCAATTATCCTTCACCTGAAGGCATTTTTGCCTCTATTGGACAGTGCAGCACTGAAGATGGAAAATCAGGAGAAAGAGCAAACATCAGAGTTGAATCCAGGCTGCTGCACTCCTGTGGTGGGGAGTACCCACTGAGCCACTCACACTCATGTCAGTCACTGAGACCTCACACATCTGAACCTCTTTCTTCCCGTTAAGAGATTTTCCAACTGCCGCCAAGTCCTTGGACGTGGGATCGCCTGAATGTTGGGCTTTTCTCTCTAACATCACATGGGCTTTATGTGTGAGGCAACTGTTGCTTTGATCTGACACTACAGAAATACAACAGCATGCAGGTTCACTGTCCCACATGTGTTAGCACTACTGCAGGCCTCAATAAAAGCATGCTATTCATTGTCCCCGAGGACAATGAATAGCATGCTTTACATGGGTTTACCTGACAAAGGACAGCTTCTCCACTGTCCCCTCCGTGGGTCAGTCGTACAATAACCATATCCTTCTTATGGGGGACATCCCCTTTCAGCTCCCCCCACAGTTCAACTTCTCCTCCCCCCCGAGGATCCCTGATGTAGACTTTCCCACTCGCCAATATACTCAGATTCAGCTCTGTGCTGTCTTCCTTGGTGAAATTCAGCTTGTTGACCTGCATGCACTGGCTCTGCCTGACTTCCAGGTAGAGTCCTGCAGGGCACAGAGAAGAGGCTAGCCCGAGGACTTTGCCCCCCTGGCTCAGGTAGGTGAGAAAGCGGGTCTGAAGCTGGGGACTTAGGGTTTCCTCTTCTGCCAGTACCAGGAGTCTTGTGTTTTCCAGCCAGGGATCATTCAGTGCCTGCTCTGGCTGGAGCGGATAGATGATGTTACTTTCCGTGTTTATACATTCTGATAAAAGCTGGCGAACTGTCTGAAAACGTTCCTGACAGCCCCCCGTGTAGACGAGAACATTTGGGAGTTTGCCACCGCTTTGACCAAAAAACCCTCGGGAATCATTTTCAAGTTCATCGAGACACTCGTTTCCAACAGAGTTATCATCCGGTAGGTCTGGAATATTCTCAGCGGAGGCATATTTGACAGAGAGTATAGTACTGTTCTCCAGTTCCAGACATTCATGGCAGCTGGACAGATGCAGGTGGTGTCCGTGGCCCTCCATGTGGTGATGATTCCCCAGGGAGTGTTCCTCCAAGTCACCGAGAGATTCCAAATCCTGGGAGCTGCGGAGTGGCTCTGACCCTCGCCGGTCCTCTAACCTCCTCTTTACCTCTGGGATGAGAAGGAAGCTGCCTTTACGGCACTGCAGATGATGGTGGCGAGCTATGGGCTCTCCAGTGCTACAGGGAAGCAGTGACGACTGTGCCCGTGGGCTCTGTGGACACTGCTGGTCCAGCAGTGCACTCAGAGTGGATTCTTGCAGGAGGACAGCTGTGGAAATACAACCACACCACAAAAACATCAGAACCATCTACTGATCTATCTTTGTATTCAAACTTCAAACAACTGTTTCTGTCAACCACTAAACTACTGAACAGTAAAACAGTAACAATGTAAGCTCTTTGGTACAGTTCTGGTATCCAGCAGCTTCGGAGAACAAACAGCTCAGAGCCGCTGAAACCTTTCATTCAGCTGTGCTACACCACAGAGGTATAAAGCAGGGGTGGGGAAGTCCAGGCCTCGAGGGCCAGTGTCCTGCAGGTTTTAGATGTGTCCTTGATCCAACACAGCTGATTTAAATGGCTTCAAGTTCTCCAGAGGCCTGGTAATGAACTAATCATGTGGTTCAGGTGTGATGACCCAGGGTGAGATCTAAAACCTGCAGGACACCGGCCCTCGAGGCCTGGAGTTGGACATCCCTGGTATAAAAGCTTAACCCTATACACAAATACAGCAGGGAAAAGAAGCACTGAATAAATAAATGAATAAATAAATACACACACACACACAAGCATTAATAGCAATGTGCAATACACATACGCTTATTCTTCTTATTTTTATTACATAAGTTTCTGTGTTGTGTCGTTTTGTGTTGTTCGTACGTGGGACAATTTTCCGATTTCATTTCACTATCGTACTATGGATGACTGTGCAATGACAAAGAATTATCTTATCTTTCTATGTAACAATCACACACATTCATTCTTCGATAGAAGCATCAGAGAGCAACCTGGCAACTATCCGAAGGATATTTGGCATGCAGGCATGTTTGACAACCAGGGATCGAACCAGCAACCTTCCAATTAGTATATGACCTGCTCTACCTCTGAAGCTACAGCTCATATCATGATGGGGTAAGAAGCTCGGTGGCTGTAGAGTTCCACATGTTGGGCAGGTACAGGTCACAACTTCCTCACAGACGACAGAAAATATGTTTGTGACATTATTTAAACCTGAGCTCCTGAAAACAGTCAAAAAATGTCTGTAACTCTTCAATGGGTCATGAGACAGTTTAAGTTTAAACTGTGCGGCTCTATACCTGTAAGCTCAACGTTGTATATGAGGTTTTGTGAGTGAAAGCACTTTCCTGCTGCTGCTGGATGCAAGGCTGAGTTTAAAGAGCTACTTCAGACACTACAGGGTGAGAACACGCTTCTACCTTTTTATCTTGGAAACGTAAACTAACAATAAGAAAGTTTATTCTCCTTCTGAATGTCATCACTGCAGTACTACATGAACACAACCTCGGGGAAGTATATTAGGGCGTTTGGTAGAGGGGTGGAGCAAAACCCGACCAACAGAATTTCAGTACGATCCTCATCGCTTTCTCTACGGTGACAAGATGAAGGTGTTGGCACAGGAAATTGCTGTTTTCTTTGGGCTTTATTAATCACGCTGATCAACATAATACTCGATGCAAACGAGACATGAGTAAGGAACTGTGAGGTGTGATACCATGTAACAAAAACATCGTAGAAAATCTACTTGAAGACCACATACGGACTATCTTTGAGGGCGTAAGTCCATTGTCCAGCTGGAGGCGATCTTCTATGAAAGCTATCCCGAGCTGGCTGTAGCTCTCCACGCTGGCTCGAGCGACTGCCCTGAACGGCTGGCCAGGGCAACACGCCACAGGGAGACAGCAGTCGGACAACTTCAGCACCTGCACAACACACAGTGACACGTGTTAGAGTTCAGCATGCCCCGCCTACTACATCATCACCTGGTGTAAGGAGGGATTAGTACAGAAACTATAAGCCTGTAATGATGGTCACGTGTCTATTTTCACCTCACTTCATAAAAGCTAACCTAATAACAACCACAGCATCATCCGAACAGCATCAATGGCTCCATCAGCACAAACCAGAAGAACATGTACCTTATCCCATATTTGTTAAATGCATATTTTTCTGTGTGCTACATTTAACATTGCTAAAATACTAAATATGAAAACCATCATAACCACCAAAACCATTATTATCCACATTCTGCATTTTGTGCCGGTTCATTCAGTGTAGTGTTTTAAAGAGGCACAAAGGCTCCAACAAGGAAACAACGGCCTCATTTACACTGATGTCACGTCAGCACCTGCCAGCTGCATGCTAGCTACAGACGCTTGTGTTAGAAAACACACTTAAGTACAAAGACCTGGTGAAGTACTCTGATTTGTGACGGCAACATTACAACAATGGGATTGTCCCATTAGCATGGTGGGTAGCTAATGTGGCTAACGTTACGTATGGCCGATGCTCCCTTCTCTTCATAGTTCTGTATTAAAGCACAGCCAACTGTACATTCAGCCGTTTTTCTTTCTGTTGGAACAAGCATCAGCTCATTAGGACAAAAGTGACAACCAGCCAAAGCCATTTAAAAGAAAATTATTATCACTTTAGAACCACGTCACTGACAAAAATCAGCATTCACATAAGCTTAAGCCCTCAGCTACGATTAAGGGAACTTTCTGAATGTGACAAAGTGAAGTACAGTGGTTGCAAAAGTATTCGGCCCCTTGAACTTTCCCACATTTTGTCACATTACAGCCACAAACATGAATCAATGTTATTGGAATTCCACATGAAAGACCAACACAAAGTGGTGCACACGTGAGAAGTGGAACGAAAATCAGACATGATTCCAAACATTTTTACAAATAAATAACTGCAAAGTGGGGTGTGCGTAATTATTCAGCCCCCTGAGTCGATACTTTGTAGAACCACCTTTTGCTGCAGTTCCAGCTGCCAGTGTTTTAGGGTCTGTCTCTACCAGCTTTGCACATCTACAGACTGAAATCTTTGCTCATTCTTCTTTGAAACAGCTCCAGCTCAGTCAGATTAGATGGGCAGCGTTTGTGAACAGCAGTTTTCAGATCTTGCCACAGATTCTGGATTGGATTTAGATCTGGACTTTGACTGGGCCAGTCTAACACATGGATATGTTTTGTTTTAAACCATCCCATTGTTGCCCTGGCTTTATGTTTAGGGTCGTTGTCCTGCTGGAAGCTGAACCTCCGCCCCAGTCTCAAGTCTTTTGCAGACTCCAACAGGTTTTCTTCCAAGATTGCCCTGTATTTGGCTCCATCCATCTTCCCATCAACTCTGACCAGCTTCCCTGTCCCTGCTGAAGAGAAGCCCCCCCAGAGCATGATGCTGCCACCACCATATCTGACAGTGGGGATGGTGTGTTCAGAGTGATGTGCAGTGTTAGTTTTCCACACATAGCGTTTTGCATTTTGGTCTCATCTGACCAGAGCAGCTTCCTCCACATGTTTGCTGTGTCCCCCACATGGCTTGTGGCAAACTGCAAACGGGACTTCTTCTGGTTTTCTGTTAACAATGGCTTTCTTCTTGCCACTCTTCCATAAAGGACAACTTTGTGCAGTGCACGACTAATAGTTGTCCTGTGGACAGATTCCCCCACCTGAGCTGTAGATCTCTGCAGCTCGTCCAGAGTCACCATGGGCCTCTTGGCTGCATTTATGATCCTGAACGCTTTAGGTAGACGGCCTTGTCTAAATCCAATCGAGAATCTGTGGCAAGATCTGAAAACTGCTGTTCACAAACGCTGTTCACGTGTGCACCACTTTGTGTTGGTCTTTCACGTGGAATTCCAATAAAATTGATTCATGTTTGTGGCTGTAATGTGACAAAATGTGGGAAAGTTCAAGGGGGCCCAATACTTTTGCAAGCCACTGTAGGTTTATTTATTTGGACACTAAACGTTGTTACGGTTACTCTCTTGGTGAGCAATGGTGAGGACAAACATGGCGTTTAAATTATGAGTTTCTTTGAAAGAAATGTGGCATTTTTGTTGTTGTTTGAATCTTGCCTGTAAATTAGCATGACATGGGACCTTTTAACTTTTATTGAAAAGTTAAAAGGTGTAGTAACTGATGAACGTCTCCAGTAGAGGGCACTATTGGGCTTCTTTTCCTGGAGCAACTCTCCTGTTATTAGTTTCATTATTACAGCGTCCAATCAGTCAGGGGCAGAGGATGACTACTTTGATGAATAGTTTTGTTTTACACTGCAGAAAAGCTGCGATCAAGAGAAACTACTGAATAAATGAGCAGATACCTCCACCTTTTTTCCCTGAGCTTACCAAACAAAATCCAAATTTTATTAATTTCATTATTTTAAAATTTTGACATTTGTCTTTAACCCTCATGCTCGGGTCCTCTACCAGAGGCTGGGAGCTCGAGGTTCCTGTGCAGTATCTTTGCTGTTCCCAGGACTGTGCTCTTCTTAGACATCTGTCCTGAGCTGTGCTGGAGCCAGTCACCCAGTCAGTGTTTCATTTATATTTATATACATACAAGCTTGTTGCTTCATAATGAGAACAGAAGTTAAGAAAGCACATTGCTTACTTTCTTTTTAGACGGCCGATGAGAAGGAGAGCCCACTTTATGTTCTGTAGCTTCTATGATGAAAAAAATATTGTCTATTCGTGGAGCACAAACGGTAGAGGACCGCAGGAGAACAGTCCACTGGCTGAGGTCCTCACATACCTGGAAAAGTACAGACAGAACAGACGACAAGTTCAAACACTACAAAGTGTTACACATAAAGTAGTTAGTAACAATAGTCGCATGTTTTCTCGGTGTCCCATTATCAAGTATGGTATCAGCGTGGTGTACAATGTGACCGATATGAAAGTGTTGGGCTAAGATGTTATTTCGTTGTGGGAGTGGCTTCAGCATGACCAGCTGTTAAAGCTCCGATGCAAAGACGAGTCCCTCATACTGTAACAGCTGACCTGATCCTCTGTATTCACTCTTCCCATGCTTGTGCAAGACACGAGTGGTAGTTACAATCACCTCGTTCTGTTTTCATACAAGGGTGCATTCTGATCCTAACACTGCTCAGCATTTCACCATGCTCCATTTACTTATTCTGCTACATTACTCAGGCTCGCAGGCCAGACCTGAGGTGCTCGACTGTGGATCACACCAGCAATGCACTATGCAGCAAAGTCTGTGCAACATCCTACCTAATGATCCAGGGATCTGTCTGATAATGGAACCAGTGGCCTGGAGAGTGGGAACTCATGAAAGGGCCCGGAGGGTACTATTAGTGGGTTCATCAACAAAGCTGACATGGCAGACTGACCTTTACTAATACACAGTGACTTACAAAAGTATTCGGCCCCCTTGAACTTTCCCACATTTTGTCACATTACAGCCACAAACATGAATCAGTTTTATTGGAATTCCACGTGAAAGACCAACACAAAGTGGTGCACACGTGAGAAGTGGAACGAAAATCAGACATGATTCCAAACATTTGTTACAAATAAATAACTGCAAAGCGCCGTCCAGCCCCACGCACAGGGCGATCCGCGGTAGCTCGTTAACTGAGATTCGCCGCGTTATGGCGTTAACGTCATTTCAGATTTACGCTGACAGCACTAGTGGGAACACAACGAATATGACTGCACATTTACTCCGACATCATCCTAGTGCAAAGACAAGTGGAAGCAGACAAAAACAACAAGCACGCATGCTACACACTTTACCCGAGTCATTTAGACAGCCGTTAGCACAGGATTCTCCTTATGGGGACCTGATATGTTTAATATGCTGCTGAGAATATAGCCCAGAAGAAGCGTATAGTAGAGCTTTTATTTTGGAAAGAGCCATTTCTCTGTAATAAACTCTCTTTTCCAAAGATGAGTGATTTCTCCATCAGATAGATCCTGTAATTTGAGACAGATGTAAAAAAATATACGAGTACTGGCTAAATATGAGGAAAAATGCAGCACTCCTACAAAGTCTCATATTCCAGCACACATTCACAAAAAGACAAACATTCAAACTGCAAATGATACGGAGTGAATTAGTTTAATGTTGTTTATGCATGTTGAACACTTCTAACATTAAATTTTAGGTCATGATGATTTGAAGAGCTGAGACCGGAGTGACACAAGTGTTCAAAATAATTAGTTTCTGATTTATAATTAGATTGTTAGCTTTTTTATCTAAAGCCAGCATGCAGGCTTAAGGAAAACAGCAAACACCAAATGAGCTACGTCTCAGTCTACAAATGTTACCGCCCACAAACAAAAAAAACTACTGAACCAGTCTTGCTGTCAGAATAAACTGGAATATAGCCAAGCCAACTCCCGTGAATGATTCGCTTACTGCACTTTTCCAGCTGACAGCTGGTGTGTCTGATGTACTGGCCACCTGGTCTCAGTCAGCAGTGCCCTGCACTCTCAGTGTGAGCTGACAGAAAGGTGACTGTGGGTAGCACCCAGTAAACATTGCTTTGAACTTCAGGCAGCGGTACACCACATCTGCATGCTGCCATGTGACTGGCGGATTGGAGATTTGTGTGACTGGAGCACAAGCTCTTTAACAGCTGTACCTATTAAAGTGCCTGTGACTGTATGCCATATGTATTTGAAAATGTGTCTCGATTTCAGTGTTCTTGAACTTGTTTGTAGTTTTCTGTAATGTGTTTGCCTTTATTCTGACAGATGCTGCTGTTACCCAGTCACACAGCTGCATAACTGCCTGTAAAGTCTGTCATTCTGGCACTACCCTGGAAGTTCAAATCCTAGCAACCAAGCCAATGAAAAAGTAGGATGTAGCACTACACCAGGGTCTGGCCATAGACTCAGAGCAGCATAAGCACATTGTATAGAGCACAGCTCACAGACACCAGTGAGACACTACAGTGGGACACCAGTGAGACACTACAGTGGGACACCAGTGAGACACTACAGTGGAACACCACTGAGACACTACAGTGGAACACTACAGTGGGACAGCAGTGAGACACTACAGTGGGACACCAGTGAGACACTACAGTGGGACACCAGTGAGACACCACAGTGAGACACTACAGTGGGACACTACAGTGGGACACCACAGTGGGACACTACAGTGGGACACCAGTGAGACACTACAGTGGGACACTACAGTGGAACACCACTGAGACACTACAGTGGGACACCAGTGAGACACTAGTGAGACAACAATGGAACTACAGTGACATTACAGTGAGACACTAATGAGACACCTTTGAAATTACAGTGACACTACAGTGAGACAACAGTGGCACAATGAGTTTTGTGTTGTTGCTGCACGCGCGCGCGCGCGCACGCACACACGCACGCACTGTATCACCGAGTGAACGCCAGCCTAACTCGCAGCTTTCCATCCGTTTAGCTGCGGTACAGCTTCAGAAAGGTGCTCAGCGTACTGTTCAGCTCAGGCTCCGTGGGGACCTGCGCGTGAGCCCACCGCACACGAGCACACACACAGCTGTCAAACTGATTAGTAAGATTGTAACGCGTTCAGGAAGTACTCGCTCTCCACGGTATGACGTAAGCGTGTGTCCGGTGACCAACCTGAGGCTCGCTTACATACACGGCCTTATCTCCCCGCTGAAGAAACACGTTGTCCTCGAGCTGAAGCGAGCCTGAACGCGCGCGCGCGGCGCGGCGCGAGCACAGGCTGAAGCTGAAGCTGCTGCTGTTCAGACCGCTCCGGATCAGCGCAGAGTAGCACCTATGAAAGCGCACCCACATGTAGACGTAGCACAGCGTTATGAGCATGTTAGGCTGCGCACCGAGCGCCCATGGTGGCTCCTCAACTGAAACCAACTCGGAAGCATTACTGCGTCCACAGCCGAGACGCTAACAAGAGGACGCTACAGCTCTTCTTCTTTGGTTTCAGTGGTAGGTAGCGACAAGCGGCGGGGCGCATTACCGCCATCTATGCGAAAACCATTTCGGTTTCTTCTTCGAGGGATGACTGCCTTAATCCAGGTGATCTAATGGAGCATTGTTTACATCCAGTTTGAACGTCTCGGTGTCGCGTTTGTTTGCAGTCCTTTAATAAAGTCAGTCATTCACAGTGAGTGTTCATGTTCTTCATACCCTCCTGCCAGCGTTTACGCAAACGACTGTCCTGTCCATGTCATGCTTCATCGTGCTAACAAGTAGTGATGGGTCGTTCGCGAACGAAATGGCTCTTAGAGCCGGCTCTTTGACGTGAACGACGCGAGCCGGCTCCTTATCGCGAGCCGTCACGTGGGTTTTTTTTTTTTTTCTTTCTCTCAGCCTCTCTCTCGCACTTTTTTTCCGCTTCACTCTGCACGCGAGCCTTGTGCTTTACGCTGGGCAGAGGGGGGAGGGGCGGTAGTTACACTCAGTAGCACAGGAACAGAGCCAGAGAGAGAGAAAGAGAGGCAGGGACAACAACATTAGAAAGGTATAGTAATCATCCACAACTATTTTCAGTTGCAGATGATAAAGGATTGAGAAAGTTTATTTATGCAGGTCCATATGACAGAGAATGTGCATGTTCTTTTAGTTTTCATATTATAATTTATATTTAATTGTGTTGTGGTTTGCAGTGTTTTGTGTTCTTTTCACTTTAAATTTGTGAAAGGAAAAAGCTGAAAATTTAAATAGTTAAAACTTGAAATGTGAATAGTTGATTTTTGTATTATATGATTTATTTATTACATTTTATGTGGAGTGAATAAATAAAAGTATATTTACGGTGGCCCCTAGAGACAAAGCACATACAAACTTCAAATCACGTACGAACTCTGAAGCATGTACAAACTCCAAAACACGTACAAACACGTACAAACTCCAAAACACGTACAAACTCCAAAACACGTACAAACTCCGAAGCACGTAAAAACTCAGAAGCATATAAAAACTCAGAAGCACATAAAAACTCAAAACACGTACAAAAGACAACAGAAGTGCTCCAGGATGCTAGGGCGCAGTGTTGAGCCTTTGTTATCTTGTGGCTACACAAGCCAGCAAGTACCAACGACCGGATTTGGTGTGTGGTAATAACAGGTAAATTATTTGAATATATATATATATATATATGAGTGCCTGTGTATAAATACACAAACAATACACACATGCTTTCAATTGTGTAATTTAAGTGATCTAGTAGCTCTGCTTTGGAAGTTCAGTTCATGCTAGAAATGTGTTTTGGAGTTTGTACGTGTTTTGTCTCTAGGGGCCACCGCATATATTTATATATAAACATATATAAATAAAACCACTTGTTTTTACGTTAGTAATTCCTTTTGTGCATAATTTTATATTATTGTTAATAATAAATTAATTAAAGCAACAAAACAACCTGAAGAGCCGGTTCGGAGCCGAAAGAGCCGGCTCTTTTTAGTGAGCCGAACCGAAAGAGCTGGATCTCTAAAAAGAGCCGGAAATCCCATCACTACTAACAAGCTACCAGCGGCTCTGCTGAAGCTGTCGTGGTCCATCAGCTGCTGCAAGGAGGACGTGATGAAGCCGACCGATGATCAGTGTGCGCGCGGTCTGCGTCAATATGGTGAACACAACATATGATGGTTCAATCACCATTTTTGATGCAGACTTGTGTCGGTGGAGCTGAATGACTGTCCACAGGGCTGTGATGTGCAGCAGCAGTTTGTGCCTGCTGTTTCCAATAAAACTCGTCTGTGTCAGATTCTCCCATTTCCACTCGCACTGCAAAAGCTGGTGATGTCTGAATACTTAATTAAACTTGTGATCTCTACACAGAAGAGTGAGAGAAGGAAGGAAGCTGAAGTTAAAAGATTGTAGTTATATGAAGAAAGTTAGAATATAAAGTATTTATTGAACCTTTGATGAAGAAAGACATTAACAACCAACAAATCAAAGCCGTTTGTCATTCATAAATCCAAGTTCATGTTAAAATGCTTTGGTTACAGTGTCACAGATTTTATAGTCACATATGAACAATAGTATTTATTAAAATAAAGTTATTAACTTTATTTGTTTACACATTGTGAGTTCATTGGTGTGAAAGTGTGCCCCTCCTTCCTGATTTCCTCATTCTTTGTGTGTTTATCACACTTCAGTGTTTCAGATCATCAAACAAATGTAAATATTAGACAAAGACAACACAAGTAAACAAAATGCTGTTTCTAAATGAAGGTGTTTTTGTTTGAGGGGTAAATAATCCAAACCTACATGGTCCTTTGTGAAAAGGTGATGCCCCCTAAACATAATAACTGGTTGGCCCACCCTCAACAGCAACAACGGCAATCAAGCATTTATGATAACTGGCAATGAGTCTTTGACAGCGCTGATGAGAAACTTTGTCTCATTTTTGCAGAATTGGAGGATTTTTGAGCAGAACCGTCTTTTCATGCCACAGCATCTCAATTGGATTCAGGTCAGGACTGTAACTAAGGCACTCCAAAACCTTCATCCACTCACAGTTGGACTCACTGGTGTGTTTTGGATCATTGTCCTGCTGCAGAAGTGCGCTTCACTGTGAGGTCTTGAACAGATGCGCAGACATAAAGCAGAACAGCCCCAGACCGTCACACTACCAACACCATATTCTCCTGCTGGTATGATGTTCCTTTCCTGAAAACCAGATGTAACGGGACACACACCTTGCAAAAAGTTCACCTTTTGTCTGACCAGTCCACAGAATATTTTCCCAAACGCCCTGGGGATCATCAAGATGTTTTCTAGGAAAACTGAAAGCCTTTATGTTCCTTTCCTCAGCACTGGTGTTCATCTTGGACCTCTGCCATGCTGGCCATTTTTGCCCAGGCTCTTTTTGTCTTATGGTGGAGTCATGAAAACTGACCTTAAGGGAAGCAAGTGAGGCCTGCAGGTCTTTGGATGTTGTCCTGGGGTCTTTTGTGACCTCGTGGATGCACTCTTGGGTTAAGTTTGGTCGGCCGGCAGCTCCTGGAAAGGTTCACTGCTGGTTCATCCACCTTTCTGGATAATGGCTCCCACTGTGGGTTGCTGGAGTCCCACAGCTTTAGAAATGGCTTTATAACCTTTCCTAGACTGAGAGGGCTCAGGTACTTTGTTTCTCATTTGTTCCTGAATTTTCTTGGATCACAGCAGGAAGTCTGACTTCAGAGGATCTTTTGGTCTATTGCACTTTGTCAGGCAGCTGTTATGTAAGTGATTTTTTGATTGAGCACAGGTGTGGTAATAATCACGCCTGGGTGTGGCTATTTGGCTTTCTAAAGATGTGATACACCGCAGGTAATGTTTTCACACAGGGCAGGTTGTAGGTTTGTGTTTTTAACCAGATGTTTAACATGTGTTTACATTCAAACTACTTTTCATCACACCAGTGTGAAAAAAGGCCAACAATGACTTGATGTCAAAGTAATAAATGATCAATGCACCGATTTATTATCAAACTATACACACATGTTCCAGTGAGATATCCCTACAATTAAAATCAGTCAGTTATTGGAGTATTGTCTTTAGTCATTCTAAAATGATGTGCTTGTTTTCCAACCAGGAGACCAAAGTTAACGTGGTATTGATTAGTTAGCCAAAACAGTTCAACCATGAAGAAGTGTTTCTAAAAAGGAAACGAAGAAGGCTCAGGTGAGTCGCAGGTGAGATCGTACTGTAGCAGACAATAAGGAACAAAACAGACCTGTGACGTAAACATTAAATGATCTAGCTGATCAGGCTGCAGGACAGATGCTCTCCTCTCTAATGTACCCATCACAGAATAACCATGGTTACAAGGGGACTCTGAAACTCACGATCGGTGTCATATCGATGCAAAAGTAGTAAAACATAGTAAAAGAAATATGCTGTGTGCATGACTGCTGTCACTGAGTTTTTAAAACAAAGTGAATAAATACTTCTGGAGGAAATCATGTGAATAATGAAAAAACACAAATCCTTTTTTATCCTGTTTTGTGTCTTTTTCCAGTTTCTCCAAAAGGTGATTCTGTTCATCTGGACGTAGCGTTTTGTGGGAGAAACGTTTCGTCATCATCAGGTGACGTCTTCAGTCTCAGCTGACTGCAGGTTTCAATCTTATAAACAGGACATTTGCATAATGACTGAAACCAGCCCACTGAAGGAACAATGGGCTGGGAGGTCAGTTTATAATCATCAATATGTAAAGTCTCATGACCATGGTCAACAACCACTGATCAAAGTCCATGAGTCCCATTCACAGAGAGTTGAATGGCTGCAATCACAGCATGTAAGATGGTGACAGATGTACCCTTAGGCCCCTCCTCCATTCAGAGATGGTCTTTCCCTTTTCACGTAAATGGCCTTCTTGACTCCGCCCTCAAACCAGCGTTCCTCCCTGTCCAGGATGTTACATCCTCATCATTGAAAGAGTGTCCACTGGCCTGTAGGTGTAAACAGGCTGCAGAGTCCTGGCCTGATGAGGTATATCTTCTGTGTTGTGCCGTCCTCTTAGCCAGAGGTTGTTTGGTTTCCCCGATGTATAAATCCTGCCAGTCCTCCTGCACTTAACAGCGTACACTATGTTACTCTGTTTGTGTCGGGGGACCCGATCCTTGGGGTGGACCAGTTTTTGGCGCAGCGTGTTTTGGGGTTTAAAAGCCACAGAGACCCGGTGTTTAGAAAAAATGCGTCTCAACTGCTCCGATACTCCTGACACGTACGGGATCACTGCAGGTGGGCAGCGGTTGTCCTTCTCTCCTGGATCAGCTGGAGCTTTCTTTAGGAGCCTTCCCAGCTTTGACAAAAGTCCAGCTGGGATAACCACATTTACTCAGGGCCTTCTTGATGTTCTTCTGCCTCCCTGGCCGCTGTGTCAGGTTTACGGTACACATCAGCTTTTAGATGTCCCCCATTACTGATGGAGAATTTGCATAATTAAGATTAAGGAACTGACCTCCCAGCCCATTGTTCCTTCAGTGGGCTGGTTTCAGTCATTATGCAAATGTACTGTTTATAAGATTGAAACCTGCAGTCAGCTGAGACTGAAGAAGTCACCTGAATGAGTGATGAAACATTTTTCCCACAAAACGCTACGCCCAGATGAACAGAATCTACTTTTGGAGATTTACTTACCTGGATGATTGAGCATGCGTCATGACGTTTTTCCAGTTTCCATTTTCTTTTACGTATCTGTTCAAAGATAGAAGTATAGTGCTGTCATAGCAGCAAATATACAACAAACATCAAGCACTTGTATAAAATGGGAGTAGAAACAGAGATATGATATATACTTATAGAGATATAGCTATAAATATACATACAAAAGAACAAGTATAAGTGCCAATATATGTTGTGGTGTACAAAGTGACAGGGTGCACTGAGGTGTGATTAATCTTGTTCCACATGTGTGGATCTGACCCCAGTGGATTAATGAAAGAGTCTGACAGCAGCAGAAGGAACGACCTCCTGTAACAACGTCAGACAGCCAGGCTGAAGGAACCTGTTGCTGAAACTGCTCTTTTGTCCAGGGTGTAATGGAGGGGGTGGGAGTCCATGATTAAGAGCAGTCACTGATCACCTCCTCCAGGGTGGTGAGCTCATGCCAACGCCAGACCGATAGAACATATAGAGCAGCGTGCTGCAGACACAGAATGATCCAAGCCTTAGAGCTGGCGATGGCTCCGTGGGTGGCCGAGGGGAGCCCATCATTTGCAAAGTGATTATGAAAGTGCTCTAAAAATAAAAGGAAAAGGAAACAGAGTCAGCAATAAAGGAAGTGATGTGACCGAGAAGACAGACGCTATTGGATGCAACGTGCACAGAATCCAGCAGGAATAAGCAGCAGCATTAACATCTGCAGCTGTGTTCAACACTGGGAGGGAAATTGAAAAGAATTTAGAAATTCCAAATTCCATAATTGATATCACTTATCAATTCTCATTGGCTCCGCTTTGAGACCATCTCTGAGGCATCAAAGACTTTACATCCTGGACGGTCAAATGTTTGTGGGTGCTGGAAGCGTTTCCCCTCTTTGTTGTGATCATTACTCCAAAAAGTAATTATTGCACATAGAACACTTTTCTTAAAAGTAATGACGCACCTTACTTAATTACACCCAGGAGAAAGACATTTGTTACGTTACTCGTTACGTTACTTTCGTTTTACTCTTATGATGTTGTAAAATGATCTGAAACACACTGCTGTCTGATAATAAACCCAGAGGCCATAGCCGCACACACGATTCTACTGTAGAAACATGAGCAGGCAGAAAGCTGCAGCCTGACTGCTCATCACTTTGTTATGTTTGTTTTAACGTACCGAGCAGTACATGGCCAGGCCCCAGATGATTTATCCAGGCTTCTCACAAAATACACTGCTGCTCGTTGTCTCTGCTCAGAAACAGAGTTTGTTGGTTGCTCCCCGAACACGACTGAAGAGGAAAGGGGGCGGAGCCTTTCAGTCTGTGGCACCAAGGCTGTGGAACAGTCTACCTCCACAACTACGTTTGGTTGACTCTGTGGAATCCTTTAAAAAGCAGTTAAAAACTTTACTGTTTAAACAAGCCTTCGGTTGACCAACGCTTTTTACATTTTGAATTTACATTTAACCTCTTATATTGTGTATATTGTGCATTTTGCAATTTATCGTACTGTTTATTTTAATCTTTGTGTACAGCGCTTTGTGACTACCTGTCTATGAAAAGCGCTTAATAAATAAACTTTACTGACTTACTTACTTACCTGTTCAGGTGCTGGTCTGGGGTCAGCTTTAACGTCACTCTGGGTTCTTGGCTAGCTTAGCGTTAGCATGCTGCCGAGTATGATGCAGTTGTGTCTGTCGTGGAGCAGTCTCCACTTTACTATCGCGCTCTCATCCTTCTGTGTAGTGATGGGCAGATGAAGCTTCATGAAGCACTGAAGCTTTTCATCCAATTGGTTCACCCCAGTGCAAAGTGTCTTGAAGCTTCATTTGCTCTAGTAGGACATCTACTGGATGTAAAAATATTAGTTGGCATGAATTTGAAGAGTGTGGCCTTTTGCACACAGCCTGTAAATGTCAACAACAAAAGGAGTGTGTAAAACATCTATATTGTAGTGATGGCAGCATACTGTGTATATTTATACTGGCAGTATGAAAAATGATCATTTGGAAATGCTTAAAATGGAAATGATCATTTACTGTGAGGTGAGGTGTGGTTGGGGTGTGGACAGTGGTTGTGCTTTTGTAACGTTGAGGTATGGACAGCTACACACTGAGGCTTTGAGCCTCAGTCCTGCCCACATTTCATTCTCTAAAAACTAAATTTTCACTGCTTTTATGACCTTTTTAGTGGGGATAACATTTTAAACATTTAATGATTTAACAAATCTTTTGAATCCTTTGTCCTCCACAATGCTAAATGGCTGGGAGTCCTCAATCACCATGCTAACCAGGTCTTCATCTATTTGAGATTGTTCTCCTGAGGAAAGACAACAAAAACAAAGCACAAATATAAATATCACACACGTAACTTATTACAGTTGTATAATATTGATATATCATTTAGTAACATTACAGCATGCTATATTATCGTGGCATTTGATGGCTCACCTGGTCTTGCTCCATAATCGGTGTTCCCCCTTATTCTCATGCAAAGCTCTGTAGTGCCTAAGCATGGATGAGGTGTTGTTGTTATATCCCAGCTCCCTGGCACATAGCAAACACTTCACCTTGTGCAAAAGTAAAGCTGCTTAACATAAATTGTATTGCACCATCAGTATTATGAAAATACATCTTCTGTAGAAATTTACATACCTTGTTGGGAGTAATAAAATCACAATGTTCCCACACAGGGGAGGACATCCTCCTCTTCTTAGCTGGCTCCATTCTCTCCTAACCTTCTCTCCTCACTACTCGACACAAGTAGTGATGGGATTTCCGGCTCTTTTTAGAGATCCGGCTCTTTCGGCTCGACTCACTAAAAAGAGCCTGCTCTTTCGGCTCCCAACGGGCTCTTCAGGTTGTTTTGTTGCTTCAATTAATTTATTATTAACAATAATATAAAATTATGCACAAAAGGAATTACTAATGTAAAAAAAAGAAGTTGTTTTATTTATATATGTTTATATATAAATATATGCGGTGGCCCCTAGAGACAAAGCACGTACAAACTCCAAAACACATTTCTAACATTAACTGAACTTCCAAAACAGAGCTACTAGATCACTTAAATGACTCCTTGGTCTTTGCCACGTTGAGCTGCAGAGCAGAATCATCTGCAGCTCAACGTGGCAAAGACCAAGGAACTGATCGTGGACTTCAGGAAGACCAGGAAACACTTGACCCCTGTTTCAATCCAGGGGGTCAGTGTTGACATTGTGGAGGACTATAAATACCTTGGAGTACACATTGACAATAAACTGGACTGGGCTAAAAACACCACAGCACTTTACAGGAAGGGCCAGAGTCGTCTCTATTTTTTGAGGCGACTGAGGTCCTTCAACATCTGCCAGAAAATGCTGAGAATTTTCTATGAGTCTGTGGTGGCCAGTGCGATCCTCTATGCTGTTGCATGCTGGGGGAGCAGGCTGAGGGTCGCAGATGCCAACAGACTTAATAAACTGATCCGTAAGGCCAGCAATGTTGTGGGGATGGAGCTGGACTCCCTCAAGGTGGTGTCGGAGAGGCGGATGCTGTCCAAGATAAAGACAATGTTGGATAACACCTCCCACCCACTCCATGACATGTTGGTCAGTCACAGGAGCTCGTTCAGTGAGAGACTGAGATTACCGAAAAGCACCACTGAACGACACAGGAAATCATTCCTGCCTGTGGCCATCTCCCTGTACAACGCATCCACTTAACACACTGTTTGCTGCTACAGCTACACATGTTTCTTTTCCAAATATTTATTTATAAGTGACTTATGTATGTATGTATGTATGTATATATATGTATATATTGTACTATTCTTAGTTAGCGTATTGTCTGTCTTGTCTTAATGTTGGTTTAAAATGGAGCACTGTAACAAAAAATAATTTCCCCCAGGGATCAATAAAGTATTCTGATTCTGATTCTGATTCTGACAATTGAAAGCATGTGTGTATTGTTTGTGTATTTATACACAGGCACTCATATATATTCAAATAATTTAAAAAATGTTCATTTACCTGTTACTACCACACACCAAATCCGGTCGTTGGTACTTCCTGGCTTGTGTAGCCACGAGGTAACAAAGCTCAACACTGCGCCCTAGCATCCTGGAGAACTTCTGTTGTCTTTTGTACGTGTTTTGAGTTTTTATGTGGTTCTGAGTTTTTACGTGTTTTGGAGTTTGTACGTGCTTTGTCTGTAGGGACCACCATAAATATACTTTTATTTATTCACTCCACATAAAATGTAATAAATAAATCATATAATACAAAAACCAACTATTCACGGTTCAACTTTTAACTATTTAAATTTTCAGCTTTTTCCTTTTAAACATATTTAAAGTGTAACAACATTAAACACTGCAAACCACAACACAATTAAATATAAATTAAAAATATGAAAACAAAAAGAAGATGCACATTCTCTGTCATATGGGCCTGCATGAATAAACTTTCTGAATCCTTTATCATCCGCAACTGAAAATAGTTGTGGATGATTACTATACCTTTCTAATGTGACGTTGTTGTCCCTGCTCTCTTTCTCTGTCTCTCCCTTGGTAACTACCTAGCATGTGTAACTACCGCGCCTCCCCCCTTCTTCCCAGCGCAAAGCACAAGGCTCACGAGTGGAGTGAAGCTGAAAAAAGTGTGTGAGAGAGAGGGTGAGAGAAAGAAAAAAAAAACATGGCTCCCAATAAGGAGCCGGCTCGCGTCGTTCACGTCAAAGAGTCGGCTCTAAGAGCCATTTCGTTCGCGACCGACACATCACTAGACACAAGCGTTGAAGCCTCGATACAGTCAGATTGAAGGAAATTGCCTTCCCGGGTTTCCTCCGTGGCGTGAGCGATAAGCAGAGTTCTGTCCTTTCCTTCTAAGATTCCTAATTATTTAAAGTAACACTCAGGTATGCCATTCAGCGTGTTAGTACGAGCTCGGGAGCAGCTTGGGAGAACAAGAAAACAGAGACTGCTTTAGGTTGCCTTCCCAATCGACTCAAAGGTTTATTTGATACACAGCAGTTTATATAGAGAAAAAAAGGTTCGTGTGTCAGCTTTCCCAGTTCAAACCGGTACAGACTAAATAAGGAAACGTCTTCCTGCCTTCTGAGCAAAGAAGTATCCTGTGTGTAGTTTATCAGTTCAGCTATAATTTATGATCATCCCAGCAAAATACACTCCTAGACATAAAATACAGAGTTCTTTCATTAGTGAATTCTGAAACAAACCACCTAGCCTTTAACGAGCCTTTTCCAGGAGATAAAGAAAAAGGGAGGATGGGAGTAAGGAAGTGGTCTCATCTCTGTGGTGTTTTCGACCTTGAGGTACCAGCTTGTGAGTCTTACACATTAATTCTTGGGTCACAGAGAAAGAGAAAAACAACTAGTAGATCGGCCTTATTGAGTAACAGTTTTCCTGTATAAAACAATATCCTGTAAATGCTACCGTGGTATCAAAATATCATAACACACATCACTACTTCTGTGCAGTAAAAATGAAATAAATGTCCGCATCCACGCTACAGACTGCGGCACGATTTCAGTTGATCGTAGCCAGAGTGCAAGAACTGACAGGCAGGCAGACCAACGACTCCAAGCACCTGGACTTCAGTAGTGAGCTTGATAGCTGTACACGTACATCCACACCAGCAGGTGGCAGTAATGCAGCAGTTCGTTGCTGAAGTCTGTGTTTGAAAAGTTTTCTTATGGCAAATAAGACCGGAAATGGGCTCAGCATGCCGGTGTGCTCGCGCAGTTCGGCATGGGTGCTCGCTACATTCAGCAAGAGTCTGTTCGCGCTGTCTCTCGGAAAGGCAGCGCTTAGCCGGCCAGGAAGTCCGCTGTTAGCACCAGCCGCAGGTCAGGCATCAACAAGAGGCAGCATGACAGCCACGGGCATGTCCCAGAGAATGGTGTGGGTGGACCTGGAGGTGAGTCACGTCGTGGGAACTGTGGTTATTGCTACAAGGCACTAAACGCTTTACTTAGCCTTTGAATGTAACGGTAAGCTGTGGGACTAGATGGCGCATATAGCGCTGGATGCTGGAATAGTTGTGTGAAGTGTCCAACGAGCTGTAGGCAGTCCACGCAGGAACATGGCACGCGGGTGTGCAGACTTGAGCTGCTGTTCTCAATCTGTCTGTGCTGTTTATAATGACGACTACGTGTGTGTGTGTGTGTAGATGACAGGGCTGGACGTTGAAAAGGACCAAATCATTGAAATGGCCTGCCTTATTACAGACTCTAACCTGAACATCCTGGCCGAGGTAATGTGAACGTGAACACTGGAGCCTCTGCTCGTCTCTCTGTCATACAAGTTCAAGGCAGCTGTTGTTTTTCTCCAGGGGCCAAACGTGATCATTAAGCAGCCCGACGAGCTACTGGAAGGGATGTCAGAGTGGTGTAAAGAGCATCACGGAAAGGTAAGCCGGCGTTTGTTCAGGGGCTCGTACCAGTAAAGCAGAAATACAGATTGTTTTTCTACACGTCTGTCAAAAGTCTGTGCTGGAAAGCACCTCTGCAAGAAAACAAACTAATCTAGAATGCTAATGGGAACATGCAGCTCCTTACAACCACGGCCTTTAACCATAGCGTGAGCACGAATGTTCCCGGCTCCTACACTCTTATGAGTCTCTGAATCAGTCTCTTCTTATTCATCGTAGAGATTGTGCAGACATATGTTCTTTCTGCTGGTTGCACTGTGCCATTTGAATGCTCCCTGAGTCAAAAACACTGATACTAAATATAATATATATTAATTAATATATATTAATATATAAATCAAATTGAATTGAAGCTTTAACGTTAGTGTTTTGGTTGCTGCCGTGGTGGTCGTTCTGGAGTGACCCAGTGCAGATGAAAGGGCGGCGTGTGGTATTATGGGCTGTTACTCAAGCGTTCTTAGGAACTTATAAACTTTGTGTTCAATACACAAAAACCTTTACTGGCTAATTAGTGTCAATTAATAAAATCTAAAATGTTCACTCACCTAAACTTAAATGAAGGTTCTGGTTAGTGTAGCAAATCAAGTTTAATACTTGTCACATTACTGAAGTCATTTTTATGTTCCAGTTTCTCACAGGCTCATAGGTAACTGTACAGGTGAGACCTGCCGTTTGCCTGTAGGACAAATTCAGAACACGAAGGCTCTCCTTGAGATTCCAACTCTTAAACTTGCTTTGGTATTGTTTCACTGAAATTCTTGAGATTCAAAGAGATGTTGATGTGAATGAAGGTGGCCATCATTAGGCTGACAACGTAACACGAACCCATTAAAAACATTAACCTCTTACCTAAGGGTGGTCCTTAAGTTGACATAAGGTAAGTGGTGACCAGTGTACTGTGGGACGTGTCGTATCTCCCACAGTACACCAGACACTAGGGGTGCAACGATACACAAAATTCACGGTTCGGTTCGGTTCGATACTTTGGTGTCACGGTTCGATATTTTTTCGATACAAAAAAATGTTCATGCCTTTTTAATTTGTCATTTATTAAAATTATAAATATATATTTTAACTCAAAAGTACAGTTTTTAAATTTAACCCTAACCCTTGTGCGTGTTTTTTATTTTGACAGCGAATGCGCACCTGCGGACCACTTATGTGCAGCCCTGGTTATTTAGCTCGTCATATCGCAGCCACAGAAATTATTTTGTCCATGAAACCATAAAGCTGCACTTTCTTTTTGCCTTATAGTCTGATTTGTCATAACTTCTCCGTTTTGTGGTAAGCTTTTCTTTGGCTGTCACTTCTTCACCCTGACCTGTCTTATTTGGCTCAGCAGAACTGAAATGCTTTTACACACACACTCACATAAGCTCAGCGATTCTCTGCGCGATCAACCTCTCACATGTTTAAGCTGCGGGAGATTTCACTTGTCATGTTTGCATAGTAAGCTAACGATTAATAAGACGATGTCAGAGGAATTGGTGCACAAATTATCATCACTCACAGATCAGTGCTGTCGCTCTCTATACACAGTTCGCACGATTGCAAAGTGAAAGCAAAAAACAAGCGCAAATTCAAACGCGATTTCAATATGTCACATATTGACAGTGGCTCACCGATGCCAATGACATAATTACCCAGCTACATTTCTGAAAGAATGCAAAAGCATTGACATATATTTTTCCTACAATAGCCCGACGGGCAGGGCAGAGATAGATTTTGGTAGCCCGACTGGAAAAAATCGCTAGCCCCAGGACGTTGGACTAGCGATATTGCGAGCCCTGTATCTGATTGAGGAATCGCTCATCTTTGGAAAAGAGAGTTTATTACAGAGAAATGTCTCTTTCCAAAATAAAAGCTATACTATCCGCTTCTTCTGGGCTATATTCTCAGCAGCATAAGGAGAATCACGTGCTAACAGCTGTCTAAATGACTCTGCTAAAGTTAGTAGCATGCTTGTTGTTTTTGTCTTTGCACTAGGATGATGTCGGCGTAAATGTGCAGTCATATTCGTTGTGTTCCCACTAGTGCTTTCAGGTTAATCTCGTTGAAATGACCTTAACGCTACAACACGGCAAATCTCCGTTAACGAGCTACCGCCGATCGCTCTGTGCATGGGGCTAGACGGCCAACACGTTAACGAGCTAACTGCGCTAACACACTAGTTCCCACCCATGTAATTGAGCATTGCATGGCACATCCAACATACTCTTTTACCTTAGTCCATGACTCGCTTACCTTCAGGGTCATACGTCACATGAAGACCAAAATAGTTCCAAACGCCAGATCTGAATGAGGGTGGGGGAGGTGCCCTGCGCTCTTCCTTCTGTCTATGCTGTCTGTGTGGAGCGCTCAGTGGATCTGCGCTCAACAGTGCAGCCTAGGCGGAGTAGTCGAACGCAGATTCACTGAGCGCTCCACACAGACAGCATCGTCAGAAGGAAAATTGATAAAATAAATTAAAAATGTTGTATTGTTCGATACATATGCGTACCGAACCGAAAGCACTGTATCGAACAGTTCAATATCGATACGAATATCGTTGCACCCCTACCAGACACATTGTCATTTCAAAAATAACCTTTTTCCCCAATCGTGTGTTTAAGTCTGACGCCATTAGCTGTGTCCTGGTCCAAACTCTGTTTCAGGTCCCAAAGTCAAACAACACTGCAGCATCACTGAGAGTTGCAAACTGTCTAAATTCTTTCATCTGTAATAAAATGATCAGCGTTGCTGCTTTACCAGGTGTAACAATGAAGTTTAACATCCAGGCATCCATGAAAACAGAATTTATTACATTTAACGGTGTTAGACGTTAGCAGGAAGTTAGCTCGCTAGCTTCCATCTAAACATAATATAGCATGTTTTGACAGAGAGACTTCTGAAACAAATTCAAACGTACAGCTCTGCTGTCACTTCCAACATAAATGAGGACAGAAAACTAAACAGCAGTGACGTTTGTAGGGTTACTGAAGTTGGGCTAGCTGGTATATAATGATGTGCTACGTGATCGCTAGCGACACACCTATGTTAGCATAGCATAAACACAGTGAAGCTGGAGGATGAACGCTAACTTTTTTCTACTCGATAAAAGTTAACGTGAAGGTTCCTGATGGTTAGAGACAAATGCAGTCGCATGGCAGGATGCTGTAAACGGACCAAACTTCAGTCAGGAGAACAACTGAGATAATCCATCCACAATATGAGGTTAGTCATTAATATACTGCTGCATGGGCTGCAGTTACATTGTAAGGGTTTAAAAACTGAGAGGCCGGCAGTGATCATGGACTGTTTTTAGGGGCTTGTTCAGATTAAACAGAACAAGATACAAAACATTAAAACATGTTAAAAACACAACAGCCTTAGTAAACACAGAGTTGTTTGGACTGAAGCAGGGTTCATACGTCATCACTTAAGGACCAGGTTACTAGTGTATGAAATTTACTATCATTCAGGTGACAAAGTCCACATGCTTAACTCCAAGGTTTGACGTATCCAGACCCAAAACAAAATCTTCTGATCCTCTGTAGCTCTTAAAATGAGATAAATGCAGCTTTGCACAAGAGCATGACATGTGACACCATGTCAGACTAACGTTAAACCAGAATGTAGACAGTGTGTGAAGTCTCCCTTTGCTGCTTCAGTAGAGGTTAAGTAGCACCAGGTGCTGCTAATCAATGGACTGATTAATCAGAAGTTTTGACAATTTGCTGGTCTGGACATCAGCAATGATCTTACAGAAACAGTTGGTGCGACCCGTCAAATCATTTAAAGTTCATCATTTTACAGTGAGAAAGATTCAGGGAGGTGCAGACAGTTACCAATCTTCCCAGAAGTTAATGTTATTGTAACCTCAGGTTGTGCAACACTGAGAGAAAACCCAGACACAGCAGTTCAGATTTTAGTATTTGTGCTCACGCCTGCTTTTCCTTTCCACTTTACTGTTGTCTTGTTTGAACGATGAGGCGTGTTTTAAAGTGAAGTAACAAAGTCTGTTGGTGTAATTGTGTCTTAGTCAGGACTGACCCAGGCTGTACGGGACAGTAAAATCACCCTGGAACAAGCAGAGTATGAGTTCCTGTCCTTCGTCAGACAGCACACACCACCTGGACAATGTCCCCTCGCTGGTAAACTCTTTCTGTTCATGTCCTCAGAACCAAGACCTGGGCACAAAGTTATGATTCTGCATGTCTGTCTGTGGTACTGTGTGGGTGGCTGGATTATGCCTAGCATCTCTGTAATGACTCTCCGGTGAAGCTACAGGAGCTCGAGGAGAGCCAATCGTCAGCTTAGCTTTCCTAATTTTCCGAGGTTTCCATTTGAGTTGCTGTGATTACTCTAATTAGATCGGGGTGGGGAACTCCAGGCCTCGAGCACCTGCAGGTTTTAGATCTCACCCTGGATCAAATGTTCATCACCAGGCCTCTGGAGAACTTGAAGACATGTCGAGGAGGTCATTTAGCCATTTAACCTGCAGGACACCGGCCCTGGAGGCCTGGAGCTCCCCACCCTGTGTTGGATAATGCACAGTGAGCTCATGAAAGTGATTAACATGCTGAGTGTGAAAGGACTGAGTCAGGTGTCAGTGTAGGTGATCTGTTTCTTCTGCTTCACCCTCCTCATACTGGACTCAAAGCTCAGACTATCCTGTAGATCAGGGCTGCCCAATCCCAGTCCTCGAGAGCTACTATCCTGCAGCTTTTAGATGCATCCCTACTCCAACACAGCTGAATCAAATGGTTTGATTACCTCTTCAGCATGCCATCATGTTTGGCAAAGGCCTGATAACAAGCCATTCATTTGATTCGGGTGTGTGGGAACAAGGATGCATCTAAAAGCTGCAGGACGGTAGCTCTCGAGGACCGGGATTGGGCACCCCTGCTGTAGATCATGTGTGTAACAGCAGCACATGTGCTGGTGTCAGTGATTGGCTTGAGGAGTCATGCTTGTGATTGGTTGTTCTACAGGTAACTCTGTGCATGCAGATAAGAGGTTCCTGGACAAGTATATGCCACAGTTCATGTACCACCTTCACTACAGAATCATCGACGTGAGCACCATCAAGGAGCTTAGCAGGCAGGTGACTTTAGGAGATGTAAACTGTGAGAGTTGTTGCAGCCAGGCCGCTTTGCATGAGCTGACCTCAGAATAATCTGGCATCTTCATGTGGAGAGCCACTGTTAAACACTGTTGGTCACAGGGAGTGTGGGTGGGGGGGACTACACCCATAAACATGAATGTATATTATGTCTAATTTCCATTTCCTAATCAAACCCTTTATAGAAATGAATGGCCACAGATTCATGGCTCAGGTATTTTAGAGTTTACAGTGTTTGCCAGAGACAAGCTGCACTCACTCACTTGGTTTCTCACTTTGATGTGAACTAAAGTTGTGAGAACCGTTTACTGGAGTTAATGCACCGCTGCACATCATAGCAAAGAAAAGGTTGCATGGCATTTTCATCTGCATGCTGCCCATACATGAAAATCATAAATGTATCAGTACGATTGACTTTCTTTCTACAAACACTTTCAGACGCTGGTTTCCAGAAGAATACAAAATGGTGCCTCACAAGAAAGCAACACACAGGTAAATAAAAAGAAAGCTGCATCAACATATATATGAAACGGCTGATGAGCTTCAGTTTTATTTATACAGCATCAAAACCTAACAACAGTCGCCTCAAGGTGCTTTAGATTGTAAGGTAGGCCCTACAGTAATACAGAGAACCCCAACAATCAGAAAACAGTTGACCTCGGGAAGGAAAAACTCCTTTTTAACAGGAAGAAACCTTCAGCAGAACCTCTGGTTGGGGGTGAGGCGACGAAGACAGGATAAAGACATGCTGTGGGAAGAGAGCCAGAGATTAATAACAAGTGTGATTCAGTGCAGAGAGGTCTGTTAACACATAGTGAAGAAGAAGAAACACCCAGTGCATCATGGGAATCCCCCGGCAGCCTACACCTATTGCAGCATAACTAAGGGAGGATTCAGGGTCACCTGGTCCAGCCCTAACTATATGCTTTAGCAAAAAGGAAAGTTTGAAGCCTAATCTTAAAAGTAGAGATAGTGTCTGTCTCCTGAATCCAAACTGGAAGCTGGTTCCACAGAAGAGGGGCCTGAAAACTGAAGGCTCTGCCTCCCATTCTACTTTTAAATACTCTAGGAACAACAAGTAGGCCTGCAGTGTCAAAGCATGACCTCTCTATAAGAGAGTGAAGATTGCACCTGATTATTGAAGATCTTGGATGAGATGTTGAACAGAATAGTGTACCGCCAACCTTTCTCTTCCTCAGGGTGATAAGGAGTTGAACCCCCCTGGTGTAAAGCTAGTTACACAGATGCTGTATTGGGTTTAGCTTGGTCCTGCTGAAATATGGAAATATGAAAAAAGACATTGTGGGAGCGTATGCTGCTCTAAAACCTGTACAGTGAGGGGAAAAGTATGTGATCCCCTGTTAAGGTTGCACACTTCCTGAACTCAGCAGTCAAACAAAGAAACAAAGCACAGAGGACTTTCACATTTCTACCACAGGTGCATCTGTGAGGAGGGTGAGGGGTACCACTGGTGTTCATTCTTAATGAGGACAATAAAGACACGTCCTCATAAGGACAGAGATTCATATTGCTGTGTGGTAATTATGAAATGCATCTTGGGCCATAGTGATGAAGGAACATGGACATAATGAAACTTGTAGTGAAACAAAGTTTCTATGGGGAAGCAACCTCGTGCGTTACTTGTAGAAAAGTGTGGACTATTGCACAGTCCGAAAATGTAAAAGGCCTCCACAGCCTAATCTTCAGACTTTGCTGTTCATATCGCTTTTTTAGACATGAAGCTGACATTCTGATAGGTTAATGGAAAGTTCATGTTTTTTTAAATCTTCCACCATAAATATAAGTTTAAACAAACACGCAGCCTGAGCTCAGGGCGTGGAGCTGAGCTTTTAGGTGATAGCCACCTTTGCAGAATCTTGTTTTAATCCTGGAACGAAGTGTGCATGTGGAGGCGAATGTAGAAATATCCACGATGGTGAAGTTAAAATGGAGCTTTTCTTCTTTAGAGCGTTGGAGGACATCCGGGAGAGCATCAAGGAGCTGCAGTACTACAGAGCCAACATCTTCAAAGCATCAGAGAAGAATTGCACGATTGTTGAAAATGGAGGCAGCAGTATGAGTTAGCACATAGAATGAGAATATAGTCTTCAGTGTTATTATTGTATTGCCATCGGTTTTTGTTTGTGCACTTGCGAATGCTCAATAATCCTTTGTTAGAATATTGTTAGTGGTAAATTTAAAGGTTTCATTGAAAGAAGCAAGCAGCAGTTGGTTTTTTGTTTTTCTTTTCAGGAGAAATCCTTTTGTCCAGGTTCATGATAGTGATCTTTGGTAGATTGGATTTTTGTGTTGATTGAGACAGTGTCTGATGCAATTTTCAATTGTTCTTGTTTTGAAAGTGAAACCAAATAAACCTGGTTGTGCCTGTGGAAAAACTTCTTGTTTCCTTACTGTCATGTACCACATGATGCAGGAAATGGGAGCAACTATAACAGAAAATACCCAAATATTTGTTTATCCATTTCAAGTTCTTTATTTTCAATGTGCTGTGGTGTAGATAACTGGAAATGCAGTGCAATGACATGTTGGAATATTTAACATCTAAGTGAAGTGACGGACGTGAATGTTCCAAACTCAAACGTCTTCATACTGTTACATTTCTAACAGTACAGTAGTTTTATTTTCTGATCATATGTTTGGAGCCTTTATTGGACAGTGGCAGCAAAGGGCCACTCTGGGTCAGATTCAAATCCAGCCCATGTAGCATGTGGTCTGCTTACTGAGCTAAACTGGCACCCATATAGCAGGTTTGAAAAGTTGTCATTGCTGACTGGTGACGTGGGTTCAACATAAATGGAAATGATGTGTTACTTGTTTGAGTCAGTAAGTCAAAGCTCATACACAATATGCAAAGAATGTACAGCAGGGTGGTGTTAGCTTAGAGTACAACTTGGTTTAAACTGATTTAGACGAAGTGCAATGTCTTTGAAAGTGTAAGAGAATCTTTTGAATAAATGGAAAATGCTTCAAATCAAGACCAGTAAGTTACCTGACTTTAAATTCAGTGCACAGTATGTATTATTATATAAACCTGTGATGTTTGACAGCCATTGCATTGCAATCCATTGTAGCAGCTCTGCCATGAATTCTTTACATTTTAGTTTTTTGTTGACATTTTAAAATGTTCATTTTGTGTTTATTTTCGAGGTAATATCAAAATCCTTCAAAGACAGCAATCTTATCAATGCCTCTAAGGCTTTATTTGTTACGTTACATTGTAGCCATTCTCTTTGGTCTTGTCCAAAGGACATTGTTCCAGCGTGGTGTTTTTTACCACCTGTCATACTGGGTTTGGTTTGCCAAGCTGCAGTTTTCTTCTGTATAACCCCCTGCCAGATTGATGGGTAGCAGAAATTGCTTCTCTAAGATCATTGTTGATGTCCAGACCAACAAACTGCCAGAGTATTGACTCAAATACTTTGTTATTAGTGATGGGATTTCCAGCTCTTTTTAGAGAACCGGCTCTTTCGGCTCCCAACCCGCTCTTCAGGTTGTTTTGTTGCTTTAATTAATTTATTAACAACAATACAAAATTATGGACAAAAGGAATTACTAATGTAAAAGAAAACCTGTGGTTTTATTTATATATGTTTATATATAAATATATACGGTGGCCCCTAGAGACAAAGCACGTACAAACTCCAAAACACATTTCTAGCATTAACTGAACTTCCAAAGCAGAGCTACTAGATCACTTAAAATTGAAAGCATATGTGTATTGTTTGTGTATTTATACACAGGCACTCATATATATTCAAATAATTTAAAAAATGTTCATTTACCTGTTACTACCACACACCAAATCCGATCGTTGGTACTTGCTGGCTTGTGTAGCCACGAGGTAACAAAAGCCCAACACTGCCCCCTAGCATCCTGGAGCACTTCTGTTGTCTTTTGTACGTGTTTTGGAGTTTTTAAGTGTTTTGTCTCTAGGGGCCACCGTAAATATACTTTTATTTATTCACTCCACAAAAAATGTAATAAATAAATCA
The DNA here is from genome assembly GCF_041146795.1 of Maylandia zebra. Classification (NCBI taxonomy): domain Eukaryota; kingdom Metazoa; phylum Chordata; class Actinopteri; order Cichliformes; family Cichlidae; genus Maylandia; species Maylandia zebra. Next base: position 483,227 of record NC_135176.1, on the reverse strand, counting down.
TATAATACAAAAACCAACTATTTACATTTTAACTTTTAACTATTTAAATTTTCATCTTTTTCCTTTTGAACAAATTTAAAGTGAAACAACACAGAACACTGCAAACCACAACACAATTAAATATAAATTAAAAATATGAAAACAAAAAGAACATGCATATTCTCTGTCATATGGGCCTGCATGAATAAACTTTCTGAATCCTTTATCATCTGCAACTGAAAATAGTTGTGGATGATTACTATACCTTTCTAATGTGATGTTGTTGTCCCTGCTCTCTTTCTCTGTCTCTCCCTCCCGCTCTGTTCCTGTGCTACTGCGAGTGTAACTACCGCCCCTCCCCCCACTGCTGCTGAGCGTAAGCACAAGGCTCGCGTGCGGAGTGAAGCGGAAAAAAGTGCGAGAGAGAGGGTGAGAGAAAGGAAAAAAACAAACAAACCCCACGGCTCCCAATAAGGAGTTGGCTCGCGTCGTTCACTTCAAAGAGTCGGCTCTGAGAGCCGTTTCGTTCGCGTCCGACACATCACTATTTGGTATGAAGATGCACAGTAAAGAAGGTCAGACATCAACTAGGGAGAAAGTAGAAGGACAAACAAAGCCATATTGTCATTCTCTATGTAGCAGGTTTATCAGAGAAACTCAGGAGAGTCTTCTCCAAGCACAACATCCCAGTGTACTTCAGACCAAACAACACACTCAGACACCAACTGAGTGGAGGATGATTTTGGAGTGGGATCAGGGTGTAGCCACACAAATATACTACGTCAACCTCCTAAAAGCTTGGTGAAGGAAAGACACGAGTTAGGGCCCAAGGTGCCAAATTCAACTATTCCTGCCTCACTCTATTGCAATAGGGTTGGTAGATGCAGATGTGTCCTTCCCCTGCCTGGACACTCCACACTCAAAGAGCACCATTTTGAAATGTGTTACCTATAGTTTAGCTGCATTTAGTGTACTTCCTGGGTAAAGTCCACTCCGGAGTACCAAAATTGACTGATGTCGCATTCTTATGGAAAACTTGAGTTTTGCTGGAGCATTTATGTGCTTTGATATTCCTGCTTGACTTAATCTCTCTTATCTCGGTTTACTTCATATTGGCAGATGTTCCTTTCATTTAATTGGTTGTGGCAACTACTGTCTCTGTGTATTTTAATGGCCTTTTAAAATTAAATAATACACAGACTCAGGCCAGCTGATAGAAATGTGAAGTTATTGAGTTTCCCAAATGAATACATTGACATGAACAGCCAGTGAGTGGAGCTATTTTCACTTCACCTGGCTCCCGGGGTATGCCATGAATCAAAGTGTTGTGAACATACTGCCTACGGCTCAACTGATTCAGTAACTGTCCCTGCTCATTTCATTGGAAGAGACAGACAAACAATGAAGGCTGTACAGCTCGAGTTCATGACACCATCACAAGGTCGGAGGCTGCACGTGTCAAAACCCTAACGAAGAAGGACAGCCTGTGTGGCTGTGCAAACATGTATGCTGCCACTCTAGCTGACTTTGCACTTTAATAAAGTAGATGCAAAAGTTAATCAGTAAAAGAATGTAACAACCTTTATTACTGCTTTATTTGCCTTCACTTTTACCTCCAGTTACAACTTTATTGTGCCTACTGTCAGTCAGCTCATCGGAAAATCAAGGTAGTGAACATCAGATTAGGGCTGTGCGATATGTCCAAAATCTCATATCCCGATATAAGACATCTATCGTCCAATAACGATATAAATCACAGAAAATTAACATTTTCTGTAAATTCTGTGAATCTCGGGCAGCTCGACTTGCCTGAAGTGTTTCCAGCTGCGCGTCATGTAGCTGGAGTCGAGTGTTTTAACCGATGCATGAAACGACACATTTTTAGACATAAGTTGTAACGGCGCCGTTTTCTTTGTGAGTATTTATTACACGGCGTGCTGTGGGGAAAAGCTTGTTTTAAGTTTGAGTCTAAGCTTTATTTTTTAGCACCTGGCGGCTCTTTTTTACTTCTCATCCGTAAACACTCTGCATCTTTCACGTGATTCAGTTTATTTTGAAAAGTCTCAACAGGATCTTGAGCTTTATTGTGAAAGGTTTATGTGGAAAATAAACAAGCAGACACGCGGTGGTTTTACCGTTGTTGTTGAAAGAAATTAAGAAATGAATATAGCCGCTACAATGACCATCAGAACCATGAAAAAAATATTGCCGTAAACAGTTTATTTTGCGACACCACGAAACAAACGACAGCGTAAAATGAAACGATAGATGTTTTTATATCGTCATCCGATATATATCGTTATATCGAACAGACCTACATCAGATTGCCCCGATGCATCCGTGGCAGTGTGTATGACAGGTAAAAACATGGGTTGTACAAATGTGTGTGAGTGCTTTGTCTGTTCATTACTTACATATTAAAAATACTATACTTACTAGGCCTAAGAATCACCACCTTAAGCGTGAATGATGCGGTGAATACTTTTTAGAAAAGACTAGTAGTTTTCTACATCAGTAGCATTTTAACCACACAAAGCACTTCACAATACAAGCCAACAGAGTTTTGTGTGGCAGAAGTTGTGAAAAGGTGGAGCTGAAACACTACGAGAGAAAAAGAACCAAAAAACTCAAATGAGCTGACATGTTAGCTGTGAGGGCTGCTGCTGCACTTTAAACAGTAGTAGCAGCAACAACAAACAACTAGCAGCAAGCCCTCGCTCTCACAGCAGGCTGCTATTAGCACCACCTGTAGAGAAGTGGGGGGGGCGTCCCAAAAAGAGTGAGGAGGTGACCGAAATAAATAGGAGGGACATAATTAGGAAGGGAGAGATTCAAGTCAAATAAATTGCTACTTTGACCATGAGCCACTCCTAGTAGCTAAAGTGTAGCTTTTAACTGTCACATGCTGCAGTGCAGTGCAACTAAGGACCGACCCTAAAAAATCTTGGCCCTAAAAGTCTAAAAAATATGATGTCCAACCCCAGATTTCGTATTTGATAAGGTTTGTAGTCAGACCTTGATCAGGTGACCGTGAATCCTTCTTTAGTTACGTTGCAATAGCCGTAGACTGCTGCGGGCTTCCCATGTTCACTCACTTTCCCCTATACCTGTTCACTTAAGTTATTCAGCAGATCAAGATAAAAGACAAGTTAAAGTACAGCCCTCAAAGAAGTTTGCAACAACTATGGTTAGCACAAAGTAGGGATGGGTATTGATACGATTTTCATGATTCCGATTCCATTTTCGATTCTATTTAACGATTCGATTCTTTATCGATTCTTTTTAAAAAAGGAGAACACTAAGTTCGATTAGCTTAGAACTTCGTTTTATATCTTCTCTTTGAACAAGGTAGAAATTTAGGAGTAACATGGCCTTACAAACCCAACAGTGAGATCTCAATGGGGTGTCACAGGGTTCCCAGGAAAAAAAATTGTAAATGTAAAATAATAAAATAAATATTCCTCTGTAGCAATAACAAAGTATAAAATAAATTATTCAGTAGCAATTACACAAGAATATCCAGTAATGTCCCTGCCTACAATTAAACACATTCACTTACTGGGTGTATATATCGGACACCCAGTTCAAGTATTGACACTTTTAATGAATGGATAGAAAAAACGTTTGCTTCGGTGAACCAAAAATTACTATTTATCTGTGGTGATTTTAACATTGATTTGCTAAATCCAACAAGGTTAAAAGCCATTGACGACTTTACTGACACAATGTACAGCTTATCACTATATCCAACAATAACAAAGCCAAGCAGAATAACATCACATAGCGCCACTATTATTGACAACATTTTTACTAATGTCATGGATTTCCAAATTAATAGTGGTCTGCTTGTCTGTGATATAACTGACCACTTACCAGTTTTTACTTTGTGTGACTGTGATTTACAAAAAATAGATACCAAGATCATGATAGCAAAGCGAACAATAAATGAAGAAGCAATTCATGCCTTCAATTTCGATTTAGCACAACAAGATTGGAGTTCGGTGTGTGAAGAGTCAGATGTGGACAAGGCTTATGATAATTTTCTAGATATTTTTACTATGTGGTACAATAAACATTGTCCTGTAAACGAACACATGACAAAGAAAAAAAAGATAAAAAGTCCTTGGCTCACAAAAGGAATTATTAATGCTTGCAAAAAGAAAAACAATCTGTATAAACAGTTTATCAAAGTAAAAACAAAAGAAGTGGAACAAAGATATAAAGCATATAGAAATAAATTGACTGATATTATAAGAACGAGCAAACAACTTTATTATAGAAGAAGATTATATGAAAATAAAAACAATATAAAAGGAACTTGGGATGTGTTAAACAACTTAATTAAACAAGGATCTTCTGGAACATCATATCCTGAATATTTTACTGATGCAAATGGTGAAAATCACAACATGAGTAATATTGTCGATGGGTTCAATAAATTCTTCATAAATGTTGGCCCTGAACTAGCAGCGGACATCCCGTGTCATAAAAATGAAAATATCAGTAATATAAAATCAAATCCCTTTTCACTGTTCCTCTCAGCTACAAATGAGCAAGAAGTAATAAATATCACATTAAAATGTAAAAGTAAGTCTTCAATGGATTATCATGACATAAATATGTCTGTAGTTAAACAGGTTATTCTGAATATTGCTAGTCCCTTAACATATATCTGTAATTTATCATTTCAGTCCGGTTGTTTTCCAAAAAAAATGAAAATTGCGAAAGTAATACCACTATATAAAAGTAATGACAAACACAGTTTTACCAATTATAGGCCTATTTCTCTACTGCCTCAATTCTCAAAAATTCTAGAAAAACTTTTTAATTCAAGATTAGAAAAATTCCTTGAAAAACATCAAATAATAAATGTTGGTCAGTATGGTTTCAGAACGCAAAGAACCACTTCAATGGTGATAATTGAGGCAGTAGAAGAAATTACTGATACACTGGATAAAAATAAATATGCAGTTGGTATTTTTGTTGACCTCAAAAAGGCCTTCGACACAATCAATCACTCAATATTACTGGATAAATTGGAAAGATATGGTATTCGAGGGAAAGCTGGTAACTGGTTAAAAAGTTACCTAACAGGTCGGGAACAATATGTTAGCATAGGGCATTACCATTCAGAGAAACTTGGTATTACATGTGGTGTTCCCCAAGGGTCAGTGTTGGGACCAAAACTTTTCAATGTATACATAAATGATATTTTTGATGTTTCTCAAGTACTTAAACTCATACTGTTCGCAGATGACACCAACATATTTTTCAGTAGCGATGATTATACTGATCTTGTAATGACTGTAAACAGGGAGCTAAAATTAATAAAAAAATGGATGGACATAAATAAATTATCATTAAATATAAATAAAACTAAAGCAATGTTTTTTGGTAATTTAAAATATAATATAGAATTACCAATTATCATTGAAGGTGTACCAATTGATAATGTGAGTGAAAACAAATTTTTGGGAGTTATAATTGATAACAAAATTTCATGGAAACCCCACGTCAGACACATAAAAACCAAAATTTCTAGAAGCCTCGCAGTTTTGAACAAAGTGAAACAATTCCTTGATAAAGATGCACTTCATACTCTGTACTGTACTCTGGTTCTTCCATATCTTACATATTGTGTGGAAGTGTGGGGAAACACATATAAAAATACAACTAATCCATTAGTCACAGTACAGAAACGAGCACTGCGTATTATTCACAAGGCTGGTTATCTAGATCATACTCACAAATTCTTTCTTCAGGCAAAGTTACTTAAATTCCAGGATCTGGTTAATTACAATACATCCATAATTTTGTATAAAGCTTTTACTAAACTTTTACCGGCAAATTTACAAACTAGATTTGAAATTCGAGAAAAGGTTTATAATGTGAGAGGCTTTGGAGAATTCAAATTACCCAGAACTCGAACAACCCGTAAAGGCTTTTGTGTGTCTGTATGTGGTGTGAAAATCTGGAACAGTCTGAGTTTACAATTGAAACAATGCAAAAATATTCATAGATTTAAATTTCTCTACAAACAGTTGGTCTGGTCACAGTATACTCAATGATGGGTTTTAGTGTGCTCTGTAATGTCTGTCCTCTTACCATTGCTGGTATGGATTCCAAAAAAAAAAAAATAAAATAAAGTGTGCGTATGTATGTACATATATGTACTTGTGTGTGTAGATATATATGTATGTATATGTATGTGTGTTTGTTACTTGTAGTTATTACTACCTGTTACCTGTGGTAATGCAATTTATAATTTATATATTCTGTATTCAGTTATGAAGGCTCTAATTGTTGGTTGCGAGCTGCCGCTTAGATGCTTGTATCTGCCCGGGGCTGTTGATGGGTCTGTATGCAATGATGGGCGTAGCTGCGGGAAGTTTATTGTTTTTTTTTGTTGATGAGTGAGTATAGGGGTGGGATTTAATAAGTTTTCTTCGTCCCACTCCTTTTTCAGGCAAGTTTTGTTTTTTGTTTTGTGTATTTTATGTTCAATATAGGTATTTGTTGTGCCTGAAAATGAATAAATAAATGAAATGAATGAAATTACCGAAAATCGGTGGCATCTGCTGTGGCAAATGGGTGCAAGCCTTTTACCACAAACTTAGTCACTGCTCGGTGGCATTCGTCTATCCTGGCCTGAAAGGAGACGCTACCGGTAGACTGCAGCCAGCCAGACTCTGTGTCATGGTCCTGGGCCATGTGGGCCCAGTATTCTTAGTTTTCATGTATTTTTGTATTTTGTTCTTTATTTAGGCCATGCTTCCTGGGTTGATCTGTTACGTTGTTCCTTATGTGTTTTCCCTTCGTGACTCTTACCCCCTGTGTGCCCCTCTGTGTATTTATGAGCCCTCGTCTCTCTTTGTGTTTTATTCTATGTTTTCCCCAGCCCGTTATGTCTGCGTTCTCCCCGTGCTCTCTCTCCTCCTGTTTGAACCTCTGTGTACTTCCTGTTTTACTTTGCCCATCTCCCATCAGTGTTACGTTCACTCCTGCCGTGTCTTGTTATGATTATCAGTGTCACTTGTGTTCCCCGTGTGCATCCACTTCCCCTGATCATCCCTCATGTGTATTTAGTCTCTGTGTTTCATACAGTCTGTGTCGCGTCGTCTGTGTTCCCACCCTCCATGTTTCCATGCCCGGTCTGTTGTATTCATAGCCTTACCTTAGTTCATTCCCAGTTTAGGTTTCTGTTTAGTTATTGCTTTTGAGCTGCCCTTATTCTTGTTTGTTTCTCTTGCGTTACCAGCCACAATAAAAGGCTCGCTTTTGTTTAAAGTTTACTCCCGTGTCACTCGTGTCTGCACCTGAGTCCTCCACGCACTCTCCACACGGTCTGTCACAGCGGACCGTGACACTCTGTCTGTCTCTCTCATCACGGTCACCTAAATGCACAGTAATGGCAGGTTTTGTAATAAGGCAGATCGCGCTAACATAATATGCACTGTTAGTTGATTATTTACCTGCCGCATTAACGGGAGAGGACGTGCAAACGTTACCGCTGCTGCTGGGTTGAGATTCATGAGTCCGGAGAGGAATTAAAAACATGACATTCATTTAAGGTCATCGCGTGTTTTGTGAGCAAATGCTTTTGCATATTCGTAGTGTTTCCTCCCTTAAATGAAATATCTGCTTTGCAAGTATTGCAAGTTGCCCTGTTGTCATCCGTTCTCGTAAAGTATAACCAAACTTTTGAGCGTTTGAGCCGCTTACGCGCCGTGTTTCCTGCCAGGTAAATGACGCTCAGCAACGTGGTGACGTCATTCGGGGCGACTGGAATCAATAAGGGAATCGTTTACAAAAATGGCAAACAATTCCAAGGAACTGAAACGGTGGGAACCGGTTCTCAACAAGAACCGGTTTTCGATACCCATCCCTAGCACAAAGACACAGGCTGCACATGCAGTTAAAAATCACAGCTTGTCAGTTTTTGTGGCTCTTTAATAACATAGGACATATGTCATTAGAAAGATCAAAAGCTCCTAAAAAACTGCATTTGTCTAACGAATAACCTGTTTGGTTTAAAAATGTGAAGTTTATGATTTCTGTATACTAATATAATTCAATTCAGTTTTAGTTATACAGCACCAAATCACAACAACAGGAGCCTCAAGGCGCTTTATATATATCAGATAACCAGTGTAAAGCAGCAAACGTAAAACGGCAGGTACAAAAATGACTATAAAGCAAATAAGGACAAAGACATGAGCAGATAAATGCAGTGACCTTCCCTCACTGAGATACATACAGCAGTCACATTCATTTAAAGCAGAGTTGGGAAAAGGCCAGGCACTTAATTAACTCTCCTCACAGAGAACAGAAGTGGCACTAATCTAAAAATAGATAAGGTTCAGTTAGCTAAATTATATATACCTGAAGCTCCATCTAGGTATCCCCTCCTCCTACATCCTGCAGTATGTATCTGAGCAGCAACACAAGCACACACTGAAGGTAAGTGTGACTGCACTCAGCTTAAACATTAGATGTGAAGGAGGATAAACACCACTTTTCATAAAACAAACAGGAAAATGTGGCTTTCAAGAAAGAACTAATTTTATATTATATGGTAAAAAGTTCACACTATTTAACCTTGGAAAAGTTTTAGTAACGGGCAGCATTACTAGATTCAAGTCCAAAATCGAATCTATTTTTACAATTAATAATTTTTGGCCAGAAATTGCAGTCTTGAGAAATTAAAGAGTGTAGTAGGCATCGACATTGTCCACATATGCTGCAGTTTATTGAGGATTACGTAAATTCATTAAATTCAATTCAATTTTATTTATATAGCGCCGAATCACAACAAAAGTCGCCTCAAGGCGCTTCATGCATGCATTAAAGACTCTAGTGTGGGCTTCTGCAAGACTGCTAACCATTAGACTTATAAATGATGACTCTGTTCCTGGTTAATGCTCAATATCTGACTTTGTGTAGCTGTGTGTAGCTAATGTGTCCAGTCTATACACTGTTAGACATTTTATTGTATTTTTACAGTAACTTACTGGCAACACTATTGCCAGTAAGTTACTGTAATTACTGATCTACAGTATCTTTACCGTTGTGATGTTTTACAGTTCAACCACTTTACTGTAAATGTGGTTTACAGTTAGAAAGACTTACCGTGATTAAGTTTTATAGTATCACTGTACTGCAAATGTGGTTTATGGTATAACACTGTAATTGTGTACAGTATAATTTGTTTAGACTGTAATTGTGTTTTACAGCAAATAAAAATAATGTTAACATTCATATTCAATATAAGAACATTTACAAAAAACAATATAATTCAATAAAGTAGTCTCAGAATAGTGAATTAAACCAACATTTATTGTTGATATTTTTTTAACAAGAAAAACATTTTTCAACTGAATAAAAACAATGTCAATAACCAAAATAAATAGAAGCGTACATGAAAACTACACAGTCCTTCACCTTTCTGTGTCTGATTTTTTTAAGGAAAACAGTTTTTCATTCCACTAAAAACAGGACAAACCCACCAGCATGAACATTAAATAAACTATTACAATTGTAAAACAAAAATCATTTACAAAATGTAATAATTATCAGTGGGTCCCAGGAAATAGAATGTGACATGGGATTTAGATTTCCGTTACCAGGATGGTCGGGTTCAGCGTAGTCTTTATCACCACCTGTCAAAGACACATCATCAATATTCATGTTTGCTCAGGTTATTCACTTGTTCACATCTGTCTGAGATCATTCATACTGTTGTATGGATGTGTGTACAGTATGTATATAATTATCAGCTATGTAAAAGATATTATCATCTCTGTATTCTTACCTAGTTGGAAGTCCTCCATTCAAACTCAGAGAGCCACTGGAGGAAGGTGGTGATCCGAGGGCTGATGCTTGTAACCTTCGGTTCTCCTGTCCTCAACGACTGGACAGTTATGGGACCATGGGTGGTGCCACTCCCCTGCCGCCCGTCTCTTCCATCAAAATGACCTACCTACCTTTTCCCTTTCTGCGTAGGAAACGCTTCAGGAAACGGGGTAGAAGGAGTGGTGCCCGCGTTCGCGTCAAGGCTTATATTAGAGCCATGGCTATGGATTACCCTTCTACAAGTCGTGAGCTGTCACGATTTATCTTCTACTCCAGGAGCCGCCTTGCGGCGAAATTGTTAAGTCATCGTTGGATATGCCCTGTTGGCCCTCAAACCTATCCTACCTGTCCAGTGGCTTATCACTCTGCTCGGTCTTGGATTACACCGCCTGGCCGTGGTGTTCAACACAGCAATCTCAACACCCTGCGACGGGCTACCGCTAATGACCTAGCTCCTCGGACTCGGATTGCTTTATTTAATGTTAGGTCTCTTTCAAATAAGGCCTTTCTCTTAAATGACTTTTTCCTCACCACGGGACTGGATGTTCTATTTCTGACGGAGACATGGACTTCTCCGGGTGAGTTCATCCCCTTTTCTGAGCTTCTCCCTCCTGACTGTGCCTTCTTTAGCTCACCAAGGCTCACTGGTAGAGGTGGTGGCTTAGCCTCGGTTTTTAAAAACAAACACGAAGCACGACTGCTACCCTCCCCAACCTATTCTAGCTTTGAAGCTCAGTTATTGGAATTGACTGGCCCTCGGACTACTCTGTGTGTTGTGGTTTATCGTCCGCCTAAATACCACAAGATGTTTATTTCTGAATTTGCTGACTTCTTGGGATCCATTCTTTTTAAATATGGTTCTGTTATTATTTCTGGTGATTTTAACATTCATGTCTGTTGTATGGATGACCAATTGGCTAACGATTTTCTAGCACTAACTGCTTCTTTTAATCTTACCCAGTGGGTGAATGAGCCTACCCATGTTAAGGGCCACACCCTTGATTTGGTTTTTTCATATGATGTGGATATATGTATTAAGGAAATTAGAAACACTGGACTTTCCGACCATTCTCCGGTTATTTTCGATCTTGACCTTGGCAACACCGGATCACGCTTTGAGGCTCCTCTTTGCCCTACGCGTACTGTGAATGCTGATACTCTGTTGAAATTTTCTAATTCTTTTGTGAACTTTTCATTTACTACGTCAGATTGTCTTACTCCACATACGCTTGAGAATTTCGCCAATACTCTATTAACTACATGTTCCTCTATCCTTGACATTGTAGCACCGATCAAAATGAAACGCCCCAGAACCTACTCACAATGTTGGTTAAATGATTCTGTTCGCGCCTTACGACGTATGTGTCGACGGGATGAGAGGAGGTGGAGGAAAGATAATCTCCAGTCATCATATGACATTTTATGCATTAGCCGCTCGAAGTTTCAATCAGCTGCCAGAACGGCTAAAGCAGCTTTCCTATCTAAAATTATCACCACCAATGGAAACAACCCTCGAATTTTATTCAAAATTTTCAACTCTGTGGTCAACCCCTGCCCCTCTATGCCTCTGTGAAAAATTTTCAAGTTATTTTTTGGATAAAGTCGCATCTCTTAAATCTACCCTTCCTTTGGTGACCGACCGTATGCCCACCCCTGATTGTTCTACTACTTTTTGTCAATTTGAACCTGTTTCTCTCTCTACTCTGAAGCATCTAATTGAAAAACTGAACAATACTAATCTTGTACATGATGTTCTTCCATCCCGTATAGTCAAGGATTGTTTTAGTGCAATTGGACCTTGTCTATTGTCCATATTGAACTCCTCCTTGCTGTCCGGCTATGTACCATCAGCTCTTAAACATGCTATAATCCAACCTGTTCTTAAAAAAAGTAACCTCGATCAAAATGATTATGCCAATTATAGGCCGATTTCCAAACTTCCCTTCGTGGCTAAAATTCTTGAGAAGGTAGTTCTGCTTCAACTTCAGACCTACCTGGATGAGAATAACATTAATGATAAATATCAATCGGCCTTTAAACAACACCACAGCACTGAATCAGCACTGCTCCGAGTTTTTAATGACCTTTTACTAATGGCTGACAATGGACGCCCCTCTGTCCTAGTTCTATTGGATCTTTCATCGGCATTTGACATGGTTGACCATAACATCCTATTGGCGAGACTAGAGCACACTGTAGGCATCAAGGGCGCTGCCTTGGATTGGTTTAAATCTTACCTCTCCGATCGGCTCTCTTCGGTTCACTTGGCCACCTCCTCCTCCTCCGCTGTACCTGTTTGCTGTGGTGTCCCCCAGGGATCTGTGTTAGGCCCTACCCTGTTCTCACTGTATATGCTTCCTTTAAGTGTCATTTTTGAGAAACACCACATTGCCTTTCACTATTATGCCGATGACATCCAGATCTATTTTGAGCTGAATGATGATCTAGCTATGTCCGTGAGTAACTTTCGAGAGTGCATGTGTGAGGTCAAGCAATGGCTTCTGGCAAATTTTCTTATCCTTAACGATAAGAAAACTGAAATTATGATCTTTGGCAGTGACGCTCTTCGTGCCAAACTTCATGATGCTTTTGGTTTTCTCACTAGTTCTTTCCCTGACACTGTTAGGAATTTGGGTGTGCTACTTGACAGCTCATTTAAACTTGATAAACAAGTATCTGCTGTCGTCAGATCTAGTTTCTACCAACTTCGCCTTATTTCCAAGGCCAAACACTACATCCCGCACAATGACCTGGAAAAGCTCATCCATGCCTTTGTAACGTCAAGACTAGATTACTGTAATTCACTTTATTATGGTCTCCACTCTACCCTTTTACATAGATTACAGACAGTCCAGAATGCCGCTGCACGCATTCTAACTAAAACTAAGAAGTTTGCTCACATCACTCCTGTCCTTGCTGATCTGCACTGGTTGCCTGTGAAATTTCGTATTCAATTCAAAATTCTGTTGTTTACTTTTAAAATTACTAATAACACAGGGCCAAGTTATCTTAAGGAACTCTTAAATTCATATCTTCCTACGAGGGCCTTAAGATCTTCCTCACAGTTATTGTTGGTTCAGCCCAGATCTCGCTTGAAGTCTAGAGGTGATCGAGCGTTTGCTCTAGCTGCACCTGAGCTGTGGAACAATCTCCCGATTGGCATCCGGGCGTCTGATTCTATTCAATCTTTTAAATCACGGCTTAAAACATATTTGTTTGAACTTGCTTTTTCTACTAGTTAAATTCTCGCCTCGCTTCTTGTGAGTTATTCTATTAATGTGTCTGGTTGTTTTGCGTTGTCCTGCGCTGTCAATGTTTTCTATCACTGTGTTTGATGGTACAGCTTTACTCTGCTATAGCTGTGTGCTATAGTTTATTCTTATTAGTGGTCTTTACCTGTGAACATAATCTCACACTTATATGACTCTGACGTTATAGTGCTAATTATTTTATTATTTTATTGTTGCGTTGTCTATGTTCTCTATCACTGTGTATGATGGTACAGTTCTACTTTGCTATAGCTGTGTGCTATAGATTATTCCTATTAGTGGTTTTTACCTGTGAACATAATCCCACACTTATATGACTCCGATGTTTTAGTGTAAATCATTTTATTGTTTTATTGTTTTATGTAAAGCACTTTGGCATGCCCCTGGCTTTTAATGTGCTCTATAAATAAAGATTGTTGTTGTTGTTGTTGTTCCTCTTTACGACACGACCTGTCTTGCGGCTTGTACCAAGTTTTGCAGGGCATTTTGTTCCCATGTCTGGATTGATCCTCACAAAGAACCTTTTAACGGAAAAAAGGCTGCTTTAATTTCAAAATTAAAACATACATTACAGCAATCACCTATATGTTTCTGCAACTGTAGTCAAGCTATCACATATATTTCATTCTTAAATGGTGTAAGCTTTAATGGTGTAAAGTATTTACCTCTGTATCATCTCCAGTGTGATGGACGCTGACTCCTGATACTCAAGGTTGAAAACGTAGTATGACGCAAAGAAGACAGCAAGGGTGCTGGCAAAGTCATGCATGTGCTCAGGCTCATAAAATACCGTGCCCTCCAAACTGATCATCCAGCGGCTTGCAGACATGAAATTATTCCCTAAAAACAGACAAGAGTCCAATAAGACAATGTGCTCACCCTTACAAATAAGGTTTCCACAAGAATGCTGGATAGCAGGCCTCACACTGTACAAAAATAGAATGCACACGGTTTGCTGCTATTTCTCTTATTATTTATTATGTAATGAAAATTATGATCAATTACAGGAAAAAACTGCCTAATGTTTTGGCATTTTGGCCTGTGCTGAAATGTTAGGCTGTTTTTTCCCGTTGGTCATTGTGTATAATAAATAATAAGAGAAACAGCAGCAAACTGTGTGTATTCTATTTTTATACAATATAAAACAGACAAACCCCTGTTAAGTAAGTTGTTGTGGGTACAAATACCACAATAATTACATAGATTTTTTACAAAAATATTACAAGAGGATTGAAACTATTTACTTACCAAGCGCTATTACCCTTGGTGTGATGAGTAAGGTCATCTCTCTCTCAACAGACATCTTGGTGGAAAAAGCCTTTAAAACACAAAAGGAACTGATTTGAATGATGATACCCAAAATCATTGAAATATTTTTCCTTTGTTTATGTTGACAGTATCAGACAGAAAGTTTTTTGCCACACTCCTTAACCTCACATGGTTTACTGAGACTATCATTCCCTGAGTATTTAAACTGTGTGATCGACCTGTTTAGTTGTGCATAAGTGAAATGCTTTTCCTGTTTCACTAAATGACTGATGTACAATGCCAAGTCATTAGAGACTACACCTTCAAATAAATCATGACCCAAACATGGGGGAAGCCCAGTGCAGACATGAAAATATTTCAGAGAATTGAAAGGTGAGTCAAACTTTACCCCCTGTACCATGTCTTGGTCAGTGGTGGATAGCTGTTGTACACTCTCCTTGTGACCAGTGATGGTTCTTTTTGGACCAAGCTTTAGTGGTGTCTTTTCAAAGTCTGTCCTTTCAATCAAGCAGTATCTACAAAAATGCGTACTACAACTGAAGTTTTCAGTGAAACCACCTAAGCAGTGTGAACCAAGATTATCTCCACAAATGGAAATCAAGGCCGCTTTGAGGGTATTTCCATCATCTGTCTCAATCCCTGTATCTTCTAGATCTTTAAGGTCTGTGATAATACTTGAGAAAACTTTCTCCTGACCAAATGTCTTGAAGTCCCTTTCTCTGCACAGCATCACCAACTGCATGGGATCAACTGAAGAGCGATTGTGTGGCCGGACCTCACCTAGACTCATGTAAACCCCCAAAACTTTATGACCCAAGAGGATTCACAACCTCAAATCCATCCTGGTAAAGGATGATGGACAATGAAGAAGGATTGTCTTTTAACAGAGCATTTTCTTTTACATTTCTTCCATCTGCCACATCCTCTACAACCATGTTGGAAGAGGTATGATCTTTGGATTGGTGATATTGCTCTTTAACACTTGACTGTCTAAGGAGGGATTTTAATGTCTCTTTGATGGAAATGTACTGGCAAAAGCATTCCTTTCCAGCAGCATCACTTCCCAGATAAATCTGGGTGGGTTCAACATAGTCAAAATACTGCTTGTAAAATGTTCTCCTTGTTTTGTCAGATCTGAGTATTCCTTTGTTGTATATTGTGAAGACATCCTCTTTAGAGAGATTTTGAATAATCATTTCTATCTCAGTTTGTGGTATGTCTAGCTCAGAAAGCTTGCCCTTCAACTTGTCAAAAACATCTGACATAGAAGTGCTATGGACATGCTGAAATCCATCAAGAATACACTGTATTGTGCTCGCTGGCAGCAGCATCTTGGCTTGCATTTTCAGGTAGAAAAGAGCCAAATTATGTAAAAATGTCTCTTGTTGAGAGAGAAAGCAATCTACAGTGTTTGCATGGCATTAAAGATAAAGATGTAGCAGAGGCAGCAGCGTACTAGATGGTGATGGAGGAAGTGAGGAGGAGTAAAACTGCACCATCACTGACTTGGGTTCAGATCTTGTACTTTTCTCATGGTCTCCCCTCATACATAGAAAGGTCTATTTTTGTAATTTTGCCTCTGTACATCTTCACATTAAATCAAAAAGTCAAGGTGAGATTAAAGTACACACTTTGTTTTTATTTTGTTCAGCACTTTTGCAATCACAATTATGATCCGAATGTGATGTCGTACTAAACACTTTTTCCAAGATGAGCTCTATAAATTCTCTCTAGGCTCCTCTTGTTTGTGTGTTAGTTTTATCTGTTTATTTATTCATTTCTATCAGTATTATTTCTCTTATTTCAGCATATGTGTAATATAACAATGTCTAGCCAAAGGCACACAGAGAAAGATCCAGGATAAGGGGGGGCCATCAGTACTGAAGACCTGAACCCAAATACGACTGTTGCTTCACCCTCTGCATCTTCTCTAGCTCCTCTCTCAGCTCTTGGTATTTCTCCAGATTCTTGTGTTTCTTCTCCCTTCTTCTCACTTGTAATCGCAACATCTATTACCAAGGCCATCTTCCTCTGCTTGTCCACTACTTACTATGTCCAATTGGTAAGTTACCACCAGTTTGTCTGTCTGTATCAGGAAGTTCCACAGACTCGGTCATTCTTCACCACCCTTGGGGGTGTCTCCCATTTTGACCTCGGGACTTCCAGGCCATACTCTGCACAGATGTTTCTGTACACTATGCTGGCCACTTGGTTATGGCGTTCCATGTATGCCCTGCCTGCTAGCATCTTGCACCCTGGAGAGAGTTTTGAAAATGATTTTATACTTGTAGTCTGTAATATCTATTAGACCTTATATAGATGTAATATCACATTCTTGTATAATAATTGTATAAATTGCAGGTCACAGCAGCACACAGAAGGTCCAGTTTATTTATAGCACATTTCCAAACAGTCCATGATGCAGAAAGGGCTTAACGATGTAAAATGATAATAAAATAAATAAAATCCACAACAATGAGGCAGTAAAATGTAGAAAAACACACAAGTAACTAAAATAAGTGATTAAAAAAATCTAAAACAACAACTAAGGCTGTTAAAACCAAAATGTTTAGGTCAACGTGCGTTAGCAGCCAGACCATAAAAATGTGATTTTAGTGACGATTTCAAATGTTTGTGCAGATCTGGGCATCTGCACTCGTCCGCAGCTCTGCTAGTGATTAGCTGCAGGAGTAGCAGCAGGACGCACAGACAGGAAGACATCAAGGAAGCAGCACGCTGACGAGCAGACAGGTCAGCAGACGCGAGACTTTGCGCTCGGATGAAGGGCGATGCTGACTGTGGCGTGCAGTTGAGGTGCGGCTCCGGGTCTCGCTGTAGTCGTGGTAGAGTCCTCCCCTGCTTGGATTTGTCCTTGGAGGGATGTCGGCTTCTCATCAGATCAGTCTGTTCGTGGGTAAGCTTTGCTTTAAATGTCATACAGTGCAGTGTGTGTGTGTGTGTGTGTGTGTGTGTGTGTGTGTGTGTACTGCGGGTTCTTGCTGCACTCCCACACAGCTTTGAAAAAGTTTTCGCGGTACTGTTTGAAAAGAAGCTTTGAAAAGCACCTCTGTGGATTAATGTGCACATACAAGATAAGGGCATAAATACCTCAGTACAGTAGACACCGCACAGACTGCTTGTCAAATGACAAAGGAAGATTGTTTTATGAAGGACAGAATTATTCCCGTTTATATTATTAGAGAAATAGAATAAAAGACTGCACCTGAGCTGTGGTTTCACCTGCAGACAGAGTAAGACCAGTGTTCTTCCACAGGATATATGTGTGTGTGTGTCAGTGCTCATGTTGATAAAAACATTGGACAGCAGTGTTGTTGATGGAGTTTTTACCGTCACAGTACTCACTGCCCACATTCAGCTGACTGCCATTTTGTGCCAAGAGGAATTTGTCACACATTTCCAGATGGACAGTCTTTTGAACATCACGAGCATCGTTACTCTCCGTGCTCTGAACCTTTCTCACTTTATGTCCTTGTTTCTCTGCCTGTTCTGTGTTAGGCAAGCAAAGAAGACAAAACGATGGATTGAAGTTTGGAATTAGGTGCTGATTCCATCCTGATTTACCTTCATAGTGTGTAGGGTGTGTGTAGCTATTTATGTGCAAATTTCACATTATGACAGAAATGCCTAAGACTTACCAAGCATGTTAGCATTTATTGAGAAATATGAAGGTGGAGTAAACAGAGCTGCTGCAGGTTCTGCTGACCATTACTGTTTTAGAAAACAAGTCCCACACGAGAGAGAAACAGCACCACCATTGGTATGCTTGTCTGTGGGTGATGAGACACTTCATTACTTGCATTATGGGAAAATGTTAGACGAGCCACAGCAAGCACAGCTTGTTGTACTTCATCAGCTTGTCGTGCAGCTAAGTAAATGTGATGGAGCCACCATGACACATCAGTTTGTTTGTGCACTGACACCATATCTGATTATGTGGGTCGTGTAGTAGTATTCAATTTAGGATTCAGTACAGTTGAAGTATGAAGATTGCTAAAAGCTGTCTGTAAACCAGCTCTCGCCCTCATCAGTCCTCAAAAAGAATTCATCTCTTTCAGTTTGAGTGGGTTAGGGTTTTAGTGTACTTTCTCTTTGAGCTTTAGGAAACTCACCTCTTTGCCTCCTGTTGAGTACTGAGAACTATCGACCTCCTTGCTTACATTGAGCTGATTTGCACAAACAGTGAGTTCGGCCTTATTCCTCTGCTTGTGTCTGGATAAAGAGATCAGCAGTGGCAGGCCAAAGGCTCTGTTAAGAGTGGAGATGATAGACGTTAGGGTGTGATGTGTTGCAGCATTCTGTCCTCAAATCTGTGGCAGCTGCCCTCCCTCGTCTCCTTTTCTTCTTGTTGAGTGTCTCAGCAGTGTGTGTCATCGGTGACTTTGACAGCCAAAAGACTCAAATAGGCCAATAGCTTTGGATTTGTTGTTCTTTGGGATGTGGGGAGCAGTGCACTCCCTCCGCCCGCAACGATGCACATGCCATCTCTTCTTTCCATCACTCCAGATTCACCTTAGGACTTCAGTGTGCATCTCGCTCAGACACTCGTCATGTTTGATAATCAGAGTAGAATCTCTGTACACTTAATGTCAGAGTGCCGAGTACAGAAGGCCTGTTTCACTCAGACTAAGGAGGTCAGGTGGCAGGAAGTGGCAGTTTTGACTTGTTCATCCAGAACTGTGAGAAATGTGAGTAAAATGTATACCTTAAATACATCAATGTAAACTTTGTTTAGACTTGGCTCTAATCATCGCTCCATTCTTGATGCAACCATGAGTTTATGTGCCAGTACAGATCCAGTCGGTGGTGGACACACGGTCCTGCCTGGTGGAACTGATATGGGGCTGCATGCGTGTATGTAAACACTGAGTTTTAATTGGCTGTGTACAGCAGCAGGGATTGGTCCCCCTTCTGTCTGCAATAAAAGTTTGCACCACATGATAGTTTTTAATGAACTGATTTCTCACATTTATGAGTTTCCATCAGATTTCAGAGCACTGAATGAAAATGACAGTCACAGGTTTGTTTTCTTTTTTCTCACTTGTGGCCATTTTTCCAGTTCCAGTATTTAAACCTTCCCTGAATGGCTTTCAGAGTAATGATCATTCAGGGAAGGTTTAAAACCATGGAGAAGTCTTTTTATGGCTGTGGGTAGGGATGGGTATCGTTTACGTTTTATCCGATACCGGTGCCAAACTGGTACTTTTGAAACGGTGCCGGTGCTTAAAGAATGGAGAACACAAAATTGGTCCAAAAACCTCTCATGTTCAGCTGTTTTTTTGTAAAAAGATAACAATGTTAGCCTTTTCTGCAGCTATGGGGCATATATGGTATCACTCTTGGCTGGAAGCAGTGCTTAAACAATGGAAAAAACACAAACTTTGTCCTAAACCTCTCATGTTTAGCTGTTTTCCACTTTTTCTTTGGTCATTTTAGCCTTTTTGTCCAGGGTGAAGGGAGTATCTGCCATCAAACAAGAAGACAGCCGCATGTAGCTATGATGGTGTTTGCTAGTTCACCTTACATGCATTAATGTAATAACGTGGTTAGCCTACTCAACGTAAATTACACACGAACAACATTAAGCTACTCACGCAGAGAAGAACGGCTGCTGCATCATCATCATCCTCATCATTTCTGCTACACTGGCAGGGCTAGGGGCCAGGACTCTCCTCTTCGGGTTTTTTGGGGATGTTGCTAACTCCGGGTCCGATAACAGGCACCACACCCGCAGTAGATGCGCTCGGTGTGAGGTCTCGCAGCAAGCTATCAAATACGGCGCATTTCTCGGCTTTAAAAAAACGCTATGTGTCGCCAGGTGTTTCATCAGATTTGAGGTGTTACCTCCTTTGACAGTATCACAGTATCAGCTTAAAGCACTTGTTGCTGCTGAGTTTGCATATTTTGCTGTGAAGTACAACCAGACTTTGACCGCTTCGCCTTGGACATTTTTAATCTGTAGCTCTGCTCTAAAAGAACGTACGTACCTGGACCCGCCTACTATCCTCAGAAACGTAAAATGATTGGCTAGAATTCAAAGTGTATCACAGCTCAGAAAAAAAAGCACCGAAATAAAGCACCGAAATGTGCGCTGCTTTTCGGTCTGGTTACTACTGTTTATGTCAGAACCGGTGCCATCATGGCACCGGATACCGGTACCCATCCCTAGCTATGGGTTTGATTTCCATCATTACAGATGGTTATACATTACACATGTATAACCATGTTATTGCACTGAGGACTGAGGTTACAATTCACTTCCAAAGTAATATTCCAATATTATTTCTCCACAGCCACATCGGAGTGGCTGTAGGTCAGGAGGGTTTGGAAGGTTGTTCGATCCCTGACTGATCCCCAGTCTGCATGCCAAATAACCTCAGGCAAGATATTAAGCCTAAGTTGCTGTGCGATGCATCCATCAGAGTATGAATGTGTATGAATGTTAGTTAGTGAGCATTTAAAAAAATCATAGAAGAAACAGCTTGTATGAATGGGTGAATGTGGCATGTTGTATAGAGTGCTTTGAGTACTCTGGGAGAGTAGAAAAGCATCCATTTACCATTTACACCCACAGATTTAAACACTGTTCGGTCTGTGTGGACGTATTTTACAATTTCCAATAGAATACAAAGCAAAACCCTTTAGTGCGACCCAGACAGGTCACCAGTCTGCCACAGGGCTACACAGAGAGACCGACAACCATTTGAATTTAGAATCACCAGTTAACCTAACCCCACAAACCCCACAGTCTTTGGACTGCTCTGTAGCCTGACAGAGCAAACCACCATGCCACCAGTGAATTAAAGTGAAGCTACTGCTCATTTCCAACCCATGCCCCTTGTTGGGCTTTTACATCCATAGCTGAGGGCTCTGCCTCCAATTCTGGAAACTAGGAACAATAAATAAGGCTCCACTTTTAGGGCAAAGTGCTCTTAAGTACAGTAATGAATTATTTGTAAGTGAGGAGAAGATTTTAAAAGCATTTTTTCACATTCAAGGGTGGCCAGTGAATAGAAGCTAATATGTTATTAAGGACTTAGAGCAGTCAGGATGTTTGATATGCATCTTACAGGCCATATGAAAACATATAGAAATGAGCCTGAACTTATTGATACAGTTTTTAAAGGCAGATATAATGATTTTATTTTTGTCTGAATTTATATACAGAGAATTACAAATAGACAGTCTTCTGTATTTCCTTAAGCCATCTCCCCCAACCAGTCGCAGCAGATGGCCGCCCCTCCCTGAGTCTGGTTCTGCTGGAGCTTTTCTTCCCCTTAAGAGAAAGGTTTTTCTGCCCACTGTAATGTATTGCCTACTCATAGTTCATCTGATTGCTGGGGGTTTCTCTGTATTATTGTGGAGAGACTGTTGTTGTGATTTAGTGCTACATAAGTCAAATCAAATCAAATCACTTTTATTGTCACATCACATGTGCAGGTACTCTGGTACAGTACATGCGAGTGAAATTCTTGTGTGCAAGCTCCACAAGCAACAGAGGTGTGTAAAAATACAATACCGTAAGAACAAGCAAAATATAAAAATGGGTAAATCTGAGAATTATATGAATAAACATATGTAAAATATAAGAGTGTATGCGCATTACTGAATGTGTGTACTAAATATGTATATCTACGTGTGTGTGTGTGTGTGTGTGTGTACATATTTTAAAAATGAAATAGACTAAACAATAAAATAAAATATACAGAGGTTGGCAGTTGGGAATGTGCAAAACAAGTGGCATTTATATACAGTGTGGAGTGCATAATGTTGAAGTTCTGGTAAGTGAGGGTGAGGTGACTATGAAGTGTTCAGCAGTCTGATGGCCTGGTGGAAGAAGCTGTCTCTCAGTCTGCTGGTTCGGGACAGGATACTGCAGAACCTCCTTCCCGATGGAAGCAGTCTGAACAGTTTATGGCTGGGGTGACTGGACTCCTTCATGATCCTCCCCACTTTCCTCAGGCACCGCTTCCTGTAGATGTCCTGGAGGGAGGGAAGCTCACCTCCAATTATCCGTTCAGAACACCGCACTACTCTCTGGAGAGCTTTGCGGTTGTAAGCGGTGCTGTTGCCGTACCAGGTGGTGACGCATCCAGTGAGGATGCTCTCAATGGCACAGCGATAGAAGGTCCTGAGGATGCGGGGGCTCATGCCGAATCTTTTCAGTCTCCTGAGGAAGAAGAGGTGCTGCTGCGCCTCTGCGTAGTGTCGTCCGCAAACTTCACAATGATGCTGGAGTTGTTAGTGGCTGTGCAGTCGTAGGTGTAGAGTGAGTACAGGAGAGGGCTCAGTACACACCCCTGTGAATGAATGAATGAATGAATGAATGAATGCTTTATTGGCCATATGCAGGTTGCCCCACAGAGGAATAGGACCCCTGTGGAGCACCAGTGTTCAGTGTGATGGGGGATGAGGTGATGCTGCCCAGTCTGACCACTTGGCGTCTGTCAGACAGGAAGCTAAGGATCCAGCTGCAGAGGGAGCTGCTCAGTCCTAGATCCTGCAGTTTCCTGTCCAGCTTCGAGGGAACGATGGTATTGAATGCTGAGCTGTAATCTACAAACAGCATTCTCACATACGTGTCTCTCTTCTCCAGGTGTGACAGGGCAGTGTGTAGTGTCAGGGCTATGGCATCATCAGTGGACCTGTTGTGGCGGTATGCAAACTGTAGAGGGTCCAGTGAGTCGGGTAGTGCAGAGCAGATGAAGTCCCTGACCAGCTTCTCGAAGCATTTGCTTACGATGGGGGTCAGGGCTACAGGTCGCCAGTCGTTCAATGAGGAGATGGTGGAGGATTTGGGTACAGGGACGATGGTGGCCATTTTGAAGCAGGCTGGGACTACAGACAGAGAGAGGGAAAGGTTGAAGATGTGTGTAAACACTCCAGCCAGCTGAGCCGCGCATGACCTGAGGACGCGGCCGGGAATCCCGTCCGGACCAGTAGCTTTGCGTCTGTTCACCTTCCTGAAGCACCTCCGCACATCCTCCTCAGACACAGTGTCCGCACTGACGTCATCCGCGGTGCGCACACTGTCCGGTCTCATGGTGTTCGCTGTGTCGAATCTAGCGTAGAATACGTTTAATCAATCAATCAATCAATCTTTATTTATAAAGCACTTTTCATACAGAAAAAATGTAGCACAAAGTGCTTTACATAGTTAAAAGCAGCCCACCCCACCCTCCAACTCACTCCCCACACTCTCAATACACATATATCCCCCCACCCCCACCCACACACACATACACACACGCGCACACTTAAAGAGTAAAAATTGGGCTGGGCTCGCATGAGCCAAGTGAGGAAACATTATAACAGAGAGCCGTCTGCACCGGGAGCCGGTCACAGACCGCAGCCTCCGGGCTGGGCACACAGCAGGAGGGAGGCCAAGGAGCCCCCCAACCAGGCTGAGAGGACCCCAGAGACCCAGCAGCCACGGTCAATAACAGCCCCGGTGCAGAGAGCGCCCTCCGAGGAAACACTGGAGATATGACGCAATACGATATATACAGGGTAAAATGATAAAATAAATAAGAACAGGATACAATATAAATATAAATATAAATAGAGTAAGAAGATTAAAAAATGAATAAGAATAAAATCAATAAATATTAGGTAAATCCTAAATTAATAATAGAATAACAGGATAGAATAAATAAGCATAAAAAATAAATAAACGCTAAGTAAAAGCTAAATTAAAAAGGTGGGTCTTGAGCCTGTTCTTAAAAACATGTACGTTCTCTGCGGCCCTGAGCTCCTCCAGCAGGCTGTTCCACAGACGAGGACCATACCACTGAAAAGCTGCCTCTCCGTGAGTATGTGTCCTGACTTTAGGGACAATCAAAAGGCCAGTACCAGAGGACCTCAGGGTCCGCGAGGGTTCGTATAGTAAAAGCAGATCTGAGAGATAAGAAGGCCCAAGACCATTAAGACATTTAATGGTTTAGATCCTCACACAGAGAGGCCGTGGTCTGCGGTGTGCTGGTTTTCCCTCTAAAGTCTGCGATCGTGTTTAGTCCCTGCCACATACTCCGAGGGTTGTCAAACTGTTGCTCCACCCTGTCCCTGTACTCACGTTTGGCTGCTTTTATCGTCTTCCGGAGTTGGTAATGTGCGTGTTTGTAGTCCGATGTGTTCGCGGAGGCAAAAACGGTGCTCCGTGCCGCCAGTGCTGTGCGAACATCTCTGTTAATCCACGGTTTTTGATTTGGGAAGGATTTAACTGTTCTGGATGGGACGACATCTTCCACGCATTTCCTGATAAATCCGCAGACTGAGTCTGTGTACTCATCGATGTCATTAGCAGCCACGTGAAACATTTGCCAGTCCTCGTGATCAAAACAGTCCCACAGCGTGAACTCCGATTGGTCCGATCAATGGTGCACTGCTCTCAGGGTTGGAGCTTCCTGTTTCAGCTTCTGCCTGTAGGCGGGCAGGAGCAGGATTGAGCGGTGACCTGATTGGCCGAACGGGGCGTGGGTGAGGGCTTTGTACGCATCCCGGAAAGAGGTGTAGCAGTGGTCAAGTAGCCGGTCTCCACGAGTGTTGAAATGGATGGTGAAAAACCTGAAGAAAGTTGGTGAGACTTTCTTCAGGTTTCCCTTATTAAAGTCCCCGGTCGTGATAAACGCTGCCTCTGGGTGTGCGGTTTCCTCGCTGCTGATCGCGCTGTACAGTTCCCTGAGTGCTCGGTCAGTGTCGGCTTGTGGGGGAATGTAAACAGCCGTAATAATCACTGCTGTAAATTCCCTCGGTAGCCAGAATGGCCGGCACTTAATCATCAGGCACTCCAGGTCCGGTGAGCAGAAGGATTTTACCGGGTGCACGTTCGCATAATCACACCAGCTGTTGTTGATCATGAAACACACCGCCGCCTCTGCTTTTCCCAGTAAGCTCCTGTGACCTGTCCGCGCGATGCACGGAGAACCCCGGTAGTTGTATTGCGGAGTCCGGTACCTTGTCCGATAGCCAGGTTTCTGTGAGGCAGATCACGCAGCAGTCCCGCATCTCTCGCTGGAATGAGATCCGTGCCCGAAGCTCGCACAGCTTGTTCTCCAGAGACTGCACATTAGCCAGTAATAAACTGGGTAACGGTGGTCTGTTAGTGCGCCGTCTCAGTCGAACCAGAACGCCAGATCTTCTTCCTCTGTGTCAGCGTTTGCGGCCTCCAGGGGCCCAGAACAAAGGCGTCTCAGGTGAGATGAATGGGGGGTCTGCAAACGGAGGCTCCGCGTTGCAAAACTTGAACTCCGGAAAGTGATGAGAAAGTCCATCTCTTATGTCCAGTAAGGTTTGTCGGTTGTACACAGAGAGACATGTGCTACTCGTGAAAAAATAAAGGAAAAGTAAAATTAAACACAAAAACCAGCTGTTGCTTGGGGGAGCTCGCGACAAGGCTGCAATGCTCGGCACCATCTAAAATTGAATTGAATTAATTGATTTGAGCTCAGTTATATCTGATATTGTCAACAAATGTAACGATGTATCTTCTACAAACCAGCAGATACCCAGTGTGTGGTGTTTTGTAAAGATGCATATTAGTTAAGTCAAGTGGCTTCACTGTCATTCCAACCATGTGCAGTGGTGATCATAATTAATCATGCTTTATATTGGACGTGACAAAGAGTTAGTGTATTAGAAAAAGGGAAACAACTATTAGTGTAACGTAGACTTGAAGTCAAGACCGCCTAAACCAAGACCAAGACAAGACCAAGACCAGAGGGTAGCGAGACCAAGACAAGACCAAGACAGACCGAGTCAAGACCAAGACAAAGTCGAGATGAGATCAAGACCAAGACCGAGACAATAAAGCCTTTAAACTGCAGCCAGATGCTGCTTTGTTTACGGGTGTCAGGCATATTCATGTGTTTTTGCGATGCACTTGCACAGCCCTCCTCACCGCTGTCTACTGTCTCACCCACTCACTGAGAGGACAGACGCACGCTCCACTTGACTGTCGCGTCTCTCACCCTCTCTGTTTTTCACATAATGATATTATCCTATATCCTCGCATGTGATTGGCCACAATATGGAGGGATTGGAGCATAGCTGAGCCACTGTGTGAGAGCTGAGCAGCGAAAGGAAATTAAGTGAGGAGTGGCTCTCGCTCAATGGGAGTCGACTCTTCTGATTCACTACAAAGTACTCTCTAAGCACGGCTCGTAGAGCTGATGCTTTTGCACATGACACATTATCGAATGTTACGTTGTGTGTCACTCCAAATCTCCCAACCACTATGTCGATCTGAGACAGCAACACCGAGACAGCGAGACCAAGACAAGACCAAGACCAAAGTCCGTGGAGACCAAGACCACGTAAAAGTGGTCTGGAGACCGGTCTGGAGACCAAGACCAACTCTAGTGTAACGGGTCAGTGCAATATCAGGACAGTCAGAGCATGTGTAATCCTGGGGTTTGTGCAATATAATTGATGTGTTTCCGTTATTGTTCTCTATTGTCCTCTGTTGTCCATTCTTCTTGTCATTGTTTGTTCTAATATGATGTGATTACTGTTTTTGTTCTTGTCACATGATCTGTAAATAGTGTCTCTGTATGTTTTTACTAACTTGTGTGTAAGACCAACCTGCCAGAGGGTCTGCAGATGGAAATTAGCCCAAGGCTATAATCTGGCATATTTGTTAAAATGTTCATTAATATGTATTTTCTCTCTTTCTAAATAATTAAATTTAATTAAATTAATAACATTAAATTATTTATTAAAGGAAACAATGTTCTTCCAAGATCATGGTGCTACATATAACAGACAATCAACATGGGACTACATAAAGTGCAAGTGTGCAAAAAACAAAAATCAAATCAAATCAATTTTATTTATATAGCACTTTTAAAAACAACAACTGTTGACCAAAGAACTGTACGATAAAATAATCAGATAAAATTTAAAAGGAAAGTAAAATAAAAGATAAGAAAATAATAAGAATAAAATAATGACAGATTCATACAGAATTAAGACAAAGAGTAAAAATGGGTCTTTAAACGAGTTTTAAAAGTATCCAGTGTTGGTGAGGTCCTGATATGTAAAGGCAGTTTATTCCACAGTTTCGGAGCAGTCGCAGCAAAAGCCCGATCTCCTCTGTGTTTTAATCTGGACCTAGGGACAATTAGAAGCATTTGGTCCGCAGACCTCAAAGGTCTTGCTGGAGTATAGGGCTTTGGAGTTGTCACGCCGCAATGCATTATGGGAGCGCACCACCATTTTAGCAGGCCACGAATCAAAACAAACACACTGTGTTGGAAGGAAGATTGCTACGAACCACACTTAAAAGCAGCTTAAAAGAAAAAGGACGTTATAGAGACAGATTGCGTCCAGATGCAAAGAGACGGTACTTACAAAAAATAGTGTGCATTGGAAATGTAGACCCGTATGAAATACGGCTGTGGAGTAGAAACCCTGAAGACCAACCGCTATTGACTTAGCCTGATATATTTTCGTACCTTGTCTGTGGAGTCAGTGCATACACAGCGAACCAATTTTGCAATTATAAATGTCTGGAGGCGCACATCCAATTCACCAATGATTGGGTACAAGATTTGGCTTTTTTTAAGCCTCCACGTTGTGAATTCGGCGTCATTCAAACAAAGGTAAGTCAGCTTGAGTACTGCGAGTAAAATGTGTTTGATTTCCCCCTGAACATTCAAGTTAGTGCATTCATGAGGGGAAATTACAGTGAGAACATGTGGAGGCTCTGTTAGATGGATAACATAGTGAGATCAGTGCATTGATGTGACATTGTCCTGAAGGATGTAGTTATTCTATATGGTTAAAGAAATTGCACCAATTAATTCATATTTATTATAAATAATCCTAATTATACACCTTGCTTCCGTGTTTGTGTCCTGTGTGACAAAATGTATTCTATTTTGGTTTTATACATTGATTAATGACCTGCAGAATCTCCTTATCATATTAAGTGATTCATAAAAGTCGAACTTTATGCTTTCCGTGATATCCGTAATATCAAGATGGCGCCAGTGTGTACAGCCTGCCGTCTGACTCTGTTTGTACTAGTGTTTTATTTTTACTTTGTGTTAAACCATGCTAACTCTCTGCTTGTATATGATCGCCAAATGCTGCTGGCTTTAAGATCCTCTCAGTTAAAAACTCGTTATTGCAATCGTGGATATCAGGGAACCTTCTCCCCACCGCTCCTGTCAGGAGTTCCAGCTTGTCTCCGTTGTGTTCCGGCGCTACCTCAACTGAGAGGGCGCCGTAGACGCCATGGGAAACGCAGTGGCTTATTGGTGAGAATGAAGGCTACCTGGACACGATTTCGAAAAATACCTCACCCTATCCCGACTGGATTTGACCGCGTCAACTACTGGCACTCTCTGGACATGGCTTACACTTGCCTGACACCTGTTGTCGGGCTTACGACAATAACCCCGCGCCAGCGTCCCCCCGTCTTCGCTCAGGTGGAGTAAACCCTCAGAACCTACGGCCGATAGGTCGGGCACCCACATCGACCGCTGAGCCACCTGTACCACTAAGATTAAGTCTTGTTAATGCTTGATCGCTAGCAAACAAAACTTTTATTCTTAAGGACTTCTTTACTGATCGGGGACTGGATCTAATGCTTTTAATGGAAACTTGGCAGAGAGTCAGTGAGTCCAGCTGTTTTACTGAACTTTTACCGCCTGACTGTGAATATCTTAATGTGCCGAGGATGACTGGGCGTGGTGGTGGAGTGGCAGCTGTTTTTAGGAAGAAGCTCTCTTGCAAACAACTCTTAACTCACTCGTATTCTAGTTTTGAACTTCTGACGTTTGAATTGAGGCATCCCCACCCGACACTCGTTGCAGCTGTATACAGGCCTCCAAAATATCACAAGGATTTTATCCAAGACTTTTCAAACTTTTTAGCTGGAACTGTGCCAAACCATGATCGAATCTTAATCGTTGGAGATTTTAATATTCATGTGTGTTGTCCCTCCAATTCATTGGCCAGAGACTTTTTAAGTTTGATAGACTCCTTCAGTCTTGCTCAACTTGTGTCTGGGCCAACCCAGAAACAGGGTCATACATTGGATCTTGTGCTGGCTTTAGGGTTACCGGTCCTAAGCATGGAAATATGTGATGCTGTTTTTTCTGATCACTGTCCTGTTGTGTTTGATATACTTATCTCTCCGCCATTTTACACCTCTTATTTCAACACGTCGTTGTCGTGTCTTTAACCAATCTACAACAGAACAATTTTCTATTGCTTTTAAAAAAGTTTTAAGTTCTCCCCTTGGCTTTGGTACGAAGGAAATGACAGTTAATTTTTATGATATATGTAAAACTATCCTTGATGAGTTCGCTCCTTTTAAAACTATAAGCTCGAAACCACGACCAGACCCATGGATAAATAAGGCCACTCGTTCAGCCAGACGAGAGTGCAGGAAGGCTGAACGTAAGTGGAAAAAAGATGGGCTGCAGGTGTCCTATCAGGTATCAGGACATTGTAAAAGCTGAAAAGTCAAGGTTTCTTTCTAATGTTATTGAGAATAGCTCCAATAATTCTCGGGTTCTTTTTTCAATTATTGACTCTGCCCTGAATATTTCCCCAGCTTCTTGTATTAATAGTTCCTCAGACACCTGTGAAAGGTTCCTGCAGTTTTTTTTATCAATAAGATAAAACAGCTTCGATCTATGATCGCCCTGCCTTCACATGACGTTTCTAAAATATTCACCTGCTTTGCTGATTTTGATCAGTTTGAGCTTGTGTGTCTTGATGAGGTGGAGGAAGTATGTAATGGCACAAAGACATCATCGTGTCCAAATGACATTATTCCAACACATTCTAAAAAAGATTTTTAAGGTTGTCAGTTCTGACATTTTAGCTATTTTTAATAGCAGCCTTAGCTCAGGTGTTGTACAGCCTGTTTTAAACATGCTATTGTACCGCCTGTACTTAAAAAACCTAATCTCAACTGCTCTGTCCTCACTAACTTCAGGCCTATTTCAAAGCTCCCCTTCCTGTCGAAAATTTTGGAAAAGATTGTGTTTGTACAGCTGCAATCTTTTGTAAACAGACACAATGTTCTTGAGAGGTTTCAGTCTGGTTTTAAAACTCTTCATAGTACAGAAACTGCACTTTTAAAAGTTCTTAATGATCTTTTATTAGCCACTGACTCAGGTGACTCAGCTGTGCTTCTGCTTTTAGATCTGACCGCTGCCTTCAATACTGTTGACCACAGCATCTTAATCTCGCGGTTGGAGCATTGTGGCGTAAAGGGCACCCCATTAGAGTGGTTCAGGTCATACCTGTCTGACAGGACCTTCTCTGTGAGCTTTGGCGATTTTATCTCTTCCTCAGCTCCCCTTACTTGTGGTGTTCCCCAGGGATCTATACTGGGGCCAATATTGTTCTCCATTTATATGCTGCCTCTAGGTCTAATTTTTAGAAAATGTAACATTTGTTTTCATTCATATGCCGATGATACTCAGATCTATCTTCAACTGAAGGGAAACAGTCCTGCCTCACTAGATCCCTTACTTCAGTGTCTCTGTGAAGTTAAATCTTTGATGGCCTCTAACTTCCTTAACTTCAATGTGAACAAAACTGAAGTGCTAATTTTTGGACCAAGCGGCAATCCCAGCACCTCTAATGTTAACCTGCACAGTCTTGAGCCTTTTGTCAAATCACATGCCAAAAATTTGGGGGTTATATTTGACAGCAATTTCACCTTTGAAAAACAAATTAGCTCAGTCGTACAGTGGTCTTTCTTCAAACTGAGGCTTTTATCTAAGGTGAGATCATTTTTATCTTTTAAAAACTTTGAACGGGCGATTCATGCTTTCATTACATCCCAGCTGGACTATTGTAACTCCTTATATGCTGGAGTTAGCCAGACCTGTCTGGCAAGGCTGCAGTTAGTCCAGAATGCTGCAGCTCGTCTTCTGACACGTACTAAAAGATGTGAACACATTTCCCCGGTGCTCGCCTCCCTTCATTGGCTCCCTGTCCACTTCAGAATTAATTTTAAAATTTTATTGTTGACTTACAAAGCCCTGAATGGACAGGCTCCCGGGTATTTGTCTGACGTCTTGCAGACTTATACCCCCCTTAGATCTCTTAGATCAAGTGATTTTTTGCTTGTAGCTGCACCAAGGTCGAGGCTGGTTCATAGAGGCGATCCAGCATTTGCAGTTGTAGCGCCTAAGCTGTGGAATAACAGGCTCCCACGGTCAATCTTTTTAAATCTTATCTTAAAACGCATTTTTATTTACTGGCTTTTAATACAGCATGAGAGTTATTTGTTAATTCATATTTGGTGTTTGCTATCAATACTCTAAGTTATTTTATTAGGTATGTTGTATTCTTGTACAGCACTTTGGTCAACGCTCCTGTTGTAATTAAATGTGCTATATAAATAATTAAACTAAACTAAACGAAACTTTCTCCATCTCTAAAGTGATTACATCATTTTTTGTTGGCAGATTTAGAATGTAACATGCAGCGTTCTATAGATGGATACATAAAAAGATAAAAAATTACATGTATGTAGGGATGGGTATCGTTTAGGTTTTATCCGATACCGGTGCCAAATCGGTACTTTAGAAACGGTGCCGGTACTCAAACGGTGCTCAAACCGGTGCTTAAAGAATGGAGAACACAAAATTGGTCCAAAAACCTCTGATGTTCAGCTGGTTTTTTTGTAAAAAGATAACAATGTTAGCCTTTTCTGCAGCTATGGGGCATATATGGTATCACTCTTGGCTGGAAGCAGTGCTTAAACAATGGAAAAAACACAAACTTTGTCCAAAAACCTCTCATGTTTAGCTGTTTTCCACTTTTTCTTTGGTCGTTTTAGCCTTTTTGTCCAGGGTGAAGGGAGTATCTGCCATCAAACAAGAAGACAGCCGCATGTAGCTATGATGATGTTTGCTAATTCACCTTACATGCATTAATGTAATAACGTGGTTAGCCTACTCAACATAAATTACACACGAACAACATTAAGCTACTTACGCAGAGAAGAACGACTGCTGCTGCATCATCATCCTCATCATTTCTGCTACACTGGCAGGGCTAGGGGCCAGGACTCTCCTCTTCGGGTTTTTGGGGGATGTTGCTAAATCCGGGTCAGATAACAGGCACTACACCCGCAGTAGATGTGCACGGTGTGAGGTCCCACAGCAAGCTATCAAATACGGCGCATTTCTGGGCTTTTAAAAAAAACCCGCTGGCGTGTCGCCAGGTGTTTCATCAGATTTGAGGTGTTACCTCCTTTGACAGTATCACAGTATCAGCTTAAAGCACTTGTTGCTGCTGAGTTTGCATCTTTTGCTGTGAAGTACAACCAGACTTTGACCGCTTCGCCTTGGGCATTTTTAATCTGTAGCTCTGCTCTAAAAGAACGTACGTACCTGGACCCGCCTACTATCCTCGGAAACGTAAAATGATTGGCTAGAAGTGTATCACAGCTCAGGAAAAAAAAGCACCGAAATGTGCGCTGCTTTTCGGTCTGGTTACTACCGTTTATGTCAGAACCGGTACCATCATGGCACCGGACACCGGTACCCATCCCTACATGTATGTGCTAACTTTCTAAACACTTTATTCTTGTCTTTAAATGAACTTTGTCTGTGTGTGTTTCAGGTCCTGCACTCTCAAAGACTGAATAAACCAGCATTGCAGCCATGGGTCAATGTGAGCATCACAGGGAAGGTTGAAGCCACCCACTGCACCTGTAAGGCCGGAGTCGTGGAGACCTGCAGCCATGTCACTGCTCTTCTGTTTAAAGTACACTCAACAAAAATATAAACGCAACACCTTTGTTACTGCTCCCATTCCCCATGGGATGGACGTAGAGACCTAAAATTCATTCCAGATACACAATATAACCATCCCTCCCAAACAGTGGTCACAAATCAGTCCAAATGTGTGGTAGTGGGCACATCTGCTATATTGAGATAATCCATCCCACCTCACAGGTGTGCCACATCAGGATGCTGATCTGACATCATGAGTAGTGCACAGGTGTACCTCAGACTGCCCACAACAAAAGGCCACCCTGGAATGTGCAGTTTTGTCTCACAGCAAAATGCCACAGATGCCACAAGCAATGAGGGAGCGTGCAATTGGCATGCTGACAGCAGGAATGTCAACCAGATCTGTCGCCCGTGCATTGAATGTTCATTTCTCAACCATAAGCCGTCTCCACAGGCGTTTCAGAGAATATGGCAGCACATCCAACCGGCCTCACAACCGCAGACCTCGTGTAACCACACCAGCCCAGGACCTCCACATCCAGCAGGTTCACCTCCAAGATCGTCTGAGACCAGCCACCCAGACAGCTGCTGGAACAATTGGTTTGCACAACCAAACAATTTCTGCACAAACTGTCAGAAACCGTCTCAGGGACGCTCAACTGCATGCCCGTCGTCCTCATCGGGGTCTTGACCTGACTCCAGCTCGTCGCCGTAACAGACTTGTGTGGGCAAATGCTCACATTCGATGGCGTCTGGCACGTTGGAGAGGTGTGCGCTTCACGGATGAATCATGGTTCACATTGTTCAGGGCAGATGGCAGCTGAGAATGTCCCAGTTCTTGCATGGCCAGCATACTCACCGGACATGTCACCCATTGAGCATGTTCGGGATGTGCTTGACCGGCGTATACGACAGCGTGTACCAGTTCCCACGAATATCCAACAACCTCGCACAGCCATTGAAGTGGAGTGGACCAACATTCCACAGGCCACAATTGACAATCTGATAGACTCCATGCGACGATGTGTTGCACTGCATGAGGCAAATGGTGGTCACACCAGATACTGACCGGTTCTGGGTCCCCAGACCCCCAATAGCGCAAAAAACTGCACATTCCAGGGTGGCCTTTTGTTGTGGGCAGTCTGAGGTACACCTGTGCACTACTCATGATGTCAGATCAGCATCCTGATGTGGCACACCTGTGAGGTGGGATGGATTATCTCAATATAGCAGATGTGCCCACTACCACACATTTGGACTGATTTGTGACCACTGTTTGGGAGGGATGGTTATATTGTGTATCTGGAATGAATTTTAGGTCTCTACGTTTATATTTTTGTTGAGTGTAGAAGCAACAGTGTTGATCTGTGGCACAAGGACTGTTACAGATGAACCTGCATACTGGGTTTTGCTGGGTAATATGACCAAGATACAATCAGTGGTTGGCCATAAGATAGACTTCTCCTCTTCAGCTGCCCCCAAAAAAGGCTCTCAATCAAAACATAAACAGACCATCCGTAGTGACAGGTAAAAGAAGCCGTCCTCAAAAAAGAAAAATTCCACCTGCTACTGTGGAGGAGTTGGATCAACTGATGGGAAAATATTTCTCTAAGCATAGTTCTGTTCTGAATAACCCATAATGTTTTATTTAGGGCATAGGTGTCAAACTCTGGCCCGCGGGCCAAATTTGGCCCGCAGCCTAATTACATTTGGCCCGCGAAGCCATACCACATTACTATTAGAGCTGGCCTACTGGTATTATATACACCCAGCACGCCCCTGCGGGCGGTTTATCCTTCAAGCTCGGGTCCTCTACCAGAGGCCTGGGAGCTTGAGGGTCCTGCGCAGTATCTTAGCTGTTCCCAGGACTGCGCTCTTCTGGACAGAGATCTCCGATGTTGTTCCCGGGATCTGCTGGAGCCACTCGCCTAGCTTGGGAGTCACCGCACCTAGTGCTCCGATTACCACGGGGACCACCGTTACCTTCACCCTCCACATCCTCTCGAGCTCTTCTCTGAGCCCTTGGTATTTCTCCAGCTTCTCGTGTTCCTTCTTCCTGATATTGCTGTCATTCGGAACCGCTACATCGATCACTACGGCCGTCTTCTTCTGTTTGTCTACCACCACTATGTCCGGTTGGTTAGCCACCACCATTTTGTCCGTCTGTATCTGGAAGTCCCACAGGATCTTAGCTCGGTCATTCTCCACCACCCTTGGGGGCATCTCCCATTTTGACCTCGGGACTTCCAGATTATACTCGACACAGATGTTCCTGTACACTATGCCGGCCACTTGGTTATGGCGTTCCATGTATGCCTTGCCTGCTAGCATCTTGCACCCTGCTGTTATGTGCTGGATTGTCTCTGGGGCATCTTTACACAGTCTGCACCTGGGGTCTTGCCTGGTGTGATAGACCCCAGCCTCTATGGATCTTGTGCTCAGAGCTTGTTCTTGTGCTGCCATGATTAGTGCCTCTGTGCTGTCTTTCAGTCCAGCTTTGTCTAGCCACTGGTAGGATTTCTGGATATCAGCCACCTCCTCTATCTGCCGGTGGTACGTACCGTGCAGGGGCCTGTCCTTCCATGCGCTTAGCGTACAGCCTCAGGGTGCTGGACTTGGGGTGAAACCCTCCATGCATGGTAAGGAGCTTTCTTGTCTTTATGTCAGTGGCTTCTATCTCCTCCTTTGGCCAGCCTATTACCCCAGCAGGGTACCTGATCACGGGCAGGGCGTACGTGTTGATGGCCCGGATCTTGTTCTTACCATTCAGCTGACTCCTCAGGACTTGCCTGACCCTCTGCAGGTACTTGGTGGTTGCAGCTTTTCTAGCGGCCTCTTCATGGTTCCCATTCGCCTGCGGGATCCCCAGGTACTTGTAACTGTCCTCTATGTCTGCAATGTTGCCTTCTGGTAGTTCAATCCCCTCAGTTCTGACTACCTTCCCTCTCTTTGTTACCATCCGACTACCATCTGCCAGTCTTGTTAATGATCTCACTGAGGGGGTTCAGGCCTATGCAGAACAGCAGTGGGGACAGAGCATCTCCTTGGTAGATCCCGCACTTGATGGTGACTTGTGCTATGGGCTTGGAGTTGGCCTCTAGTGTTGTACGCCACATCCCCATTGAGTTCCTGATGAAGGCTCTTAGGGTCCCATTGATCTTGTACAATTCTAGGCATTCCAGTATCCAGCTGTGGGGCATTGAGTCATAGGCCTTCTTGTAATCAATCCAGGCAGTGCACAGGTTGGTCAGTCTGGTCTTGCAGTCTCGACTGACTGTTCTGTCTACCAGTAGCTGGTGTTTTGCGCCTCTGGTATTCTTGCCAATCCCTTTCTGTGTGCCGCTCATGTATTGACCCATGTGCCTATTCATCTTAGCCGATATGATGCCTGACAGGAGCTTCCATGTAGTACTGAGGCAGGTTATTGGTCGGTAGTTGGAGGGGACCGGTCCCTTCTTGGGGTCCTTGGGGATCAGGACCGTCCGACCTTCGGTTAGCCATTCCGGGTGTCTCTCGTTAACTAGCAGCTGGTTCATTTGTGCTGCCAGACGCTCGTGGAGTGCAGTCAGCTTCTTTAGCCAGTAGGCGTGAACCATGTCGGGCCCTGGTGCTGTCCAACTCTTCATACTGGAGACCCTTTCTTGGATATCTGCCACTGTGATGGTTACTGGACCCTGTTCAGGGAGGTCGCTGTGGTCTGCCCTCAGATCCACTAGCCACTGAGCATTGCCATTATGGGTTGCGTCCTTCTCCCATATGCTCTTCCAGTATTGCTCCGT
This sequence comes from Maylandia zebra, assembly GCF_041146795.1. Taxonomy (NCBI): domain Eukaryota; kingdom Metazoa; phylum Chordata; class Actinopteri; order Cichliformes; family Cichlidae; genus Maylandia; species Maylandia zebra. Next base: position 446,351 of record NC_135176.1, on the reverse strand, counting down.
CTCCAGCCTTGGTGGTGCTGTTCTCTTATTATTGTTCCCTTGCCACTGAGAGTACACCTTTGCTGGTTCTGTGGAGAACAGCTGGTTTATTCTCCTGCCTTCTATCTCTCTGGTGTACCTCCTCAAGCGGCTGGCCAAGGCTATGAGTCTTTGCTTGGCAGTTTCCAAGGCCTCAGGTATGGACAGCTTGCTGTATTTCTTATGCATCTTCTTTGTCGCACCTTTCTGCAACTCCGTTAGTTGGCTAACCTCCCTCCGTGCTACTTTGATCTTGCCCTCTAGCCTCCTTCTCCATGGAGGGTACTGCCCCTTGTGGCTGTTCAACTTGTAGCCAAGCATCTCACTGATCACTGCTGCCGTATTGTAGATCAGCTTGTTAGTGTCGGTAATCGTGGTTGTAGGTATCGTCCGTAGTGCTGCATTAACATCATCTAGCAGACCTTCTGAGGGTACTTCACGTAATCTTGGTAACCAACTACGGGGGATACAGGTTTCAAGCTTGGCCATGATCCTATTTTTCAGGTCAGTTCCTCTCGCACTCAACGATCCTTCTCCTATCGCACTTGGGGCTATGTACCCAATCTCGGGTGGGGGTGATGATATCTCTCCCCTGACCTGGCGTCCTGACTCCTCCTTGCCATAGCATTTGTGTTGTACCTCGTCAATCTCTAGCTGTGAGAGCAGTCCCTTCTTTCGAATGTTGGAACACTGAGCTACTAGTTGTTTCGCCGTCATTGTGGATGTTGGATATCGAAGAATCCATAGGTCCCGCATCCTATTCATGTAGCCCCTTCCGCCGGGGTTACTTGCGTAGTAGCATTCCAACAACGCCCTGTTTTCGTCTCTTGCCCACCGATGCCTTCTTGTTCCAGTAGCCCACTTTTCGTCAGGGTGCCCTGGTTCCTCAACACCTGACGCGGACCTTGTTGATCCGGGCGACGTCCGAGCCGGCATGCCTTCATATTTATCTGTCTCGCTCATGTCTGCGGTAGGCTTGCTTAGCATAGGGGGTCTAGCCTTAGGACCCTTACTGGATACAGACGCCCCAGGCAGGAATCGAACTTGCGACCCTCTGCTCCAAAGGCGTGTAGTCTACACTATCCAGCTGATATATATATATATATATATATATATATATATATATATATATATTTTGTCTAGTATTTAAGCTTTGCTTGTTCCATATTCAGTTTTTCAGCAAAACTTGTTTGACTCCATAAGAAGAGATTCATTCTTATATCTGGAGGAAGATTTTTTTTTTTCAATAAATATTAATGTTAGCCCGCGACTTTGTTCCAGTTTTGAATTTTGGCCCACTGTGTATTTGAGTTTGACACCCCTGATTTAGGGGGTCTACATTTGTGCCTGACGTGCATTGCCATGTAAATAATTTGCATTTACTGAATATGTACTTACTACATATAAGTAACACTGTTGAAAAGTTGAATAAAGAAACAAATAAATGTTTGCCTTTTTTTTAAAATTAAAACCACTTTGTAGAACATCACATCAGTAACAATGTAGAATCAATGTCATTAATAGTTTACAAACGACAAAATGTTCACATAAAATCATGACAGCATTTAAATAATATCACCCACTGCTAGCATTCTGTAATTTACTCTCTTTTGAAAACTTAACACTACATATACAGCACAAGACTTTTAAGAGTATTTAACAAGAGCATGTTTCCCTGGTTTTACTACCACACTGGGGCACATGTTCACCCTCACATGGAAGAAGTAATCTGATTGGCATGCTGGTATGTAGTAGAGACGGCACGATACCACTTTTTTATGTCCGATACCGATACCGATATCATAAATTTGGATATCTGCCGATACCGATATGAATCCGATATAGTGTTTTTTAATCAACAAAACTGTTTTTTTAAATATCTTGCTGCATTTTGTATAAGTTCATACTCAAGTTTAAAACAACAACTACACTAAAGCTATTCTGTTATACCTGTATGCAAAAGAGAATATTTCATAGTTCAGCAATACTGATCAATCTAATAAACTTAAACCTACACCATCCTCCCTATTCTGGTATTTTAAAGAGTACTTAGCATAAATATTAAGCAACCTAACTAATAGGGTTCCAACTCCCAGCAACAACAAAAATAAAAAAATAAAAAATAGGGAACCACCCCTCACGCGCCACCTCATGATGCTTAATCGACGTAATCAACCTTAATTTGATGCAGTGTGAAAAAAAATGCACAGAAATCAATTATTTTTCAAGAAATATTAAATAGATTCACCAGCTTTCTTCAACAAAATTGCAGACTGCACAGATGGTACCTTCCCAAAGGAAAAAGTACTATAGCTTACTAGGGTATATTAGACTTAATAGTCACTATATACAGTAATTGACTTCTATTCATTTTACATCAAATTAAAACTTTGGGTGTCAGATAATTAATTATTAAAAACAAGACATTTTAAATGAGAATAAGAAAGAAAAGTATGTCTTTGTGCCCCCTTTTCCCTGTTAATGCCCTATTGGCCCCCCTGGCTAAACTTTGCTAGATCCGCCCCTGCACAGTTACCAGCGTCAGCTACGTAGAAAAAGATCCTGGTGTAGAAAGTAATATTGAATAAATTCTAACAACAGCTGATCAAGCTTAAATGTGCTGCTGTTGTTCAGCTGCTGGTTTCCTCTTTCTGGTGCAAAGTGGGCCAAAAGCAAACCAGAGACAGGGACTCGCGACAGAAAAGCCGATCAGCTGATCATTGATCAGTTTCATGATTGAAGTAGCAGCAAGAAGAGGCAGTCGCTCCATATATCGCTTGTTAAGCTTAACGCAGAATGCTTTACAAACATTCAGAGATGGACTTACACACTTGCTTTACTTCTCTCGGGGATAACTTTGTCGGAGATGAAATGCCGGGTAGCTAGCGAAGCTCCACATGCTATCCAGACCACCACAGGTCCCGCATGCCACAGCCGCTCTATCACGTGATGCATACTGCTCCGACGTGCTAACGTTCTGAGGTGAGTTACGGCGTGTTGCAAGTTTTCTGAGGTGCTTTCGTGATATTTAATGGATCGGATTACATTTTTTATTTTTCTCCGATATCCGATCCAGTAATTTAGGTCAGTATCGGACCGATACCGATACGTAATATCGGATCGGTCCATCTCTAGTATGTAGCATGTGGTTTGAAGCAGGGATTTCGTAGTGCCCCATGTGTAGCGTTGGAACCCAGTCAGGATTTGTTTTATCCATTTCATAGGCTGGTTTGCTACAATAATGAAAAACAATTAGGAACTCTATAGAACGTATATCTACAAAATCACTCATTAGGATGTTTGTTCTAATTTGCTATGACCTATAAAACCAATAGGCTATAAAGAGTAATATGAACTTATTTAGATCCTACTCGTCTCACAGCTGCTATCCAGGCTAGATGCCCTCTTTTGGTAACATCCGATACATAAGCTCCCGCACGTTGCTTCTAAGTGGGTAAAGAATAAAAAGCGAGCCCATTTTCCAGCTTATTCCCTTCCCGGTCATGTAATCTAACAACTTACAACACAGCAAGGGCGAACCTTTGCTGATGCTTTCGCTCCTTTAGCCCTTTGTTTGGCCTGCTAAAATGGTGCCTCGGCAGTCACGTCCCCTCCCATGACATCATGCTCCAAAGCCCTATACCAATTTAAAAGATCAGAAAGATATATAGGAGCTAGTCCATGCAATGTTTTAAAAACAAGTGTCAAGATCTTAAAATCAATTCGAAAACTTATTGGCAGCCAGTGTAGCAAGGCAAGTATAGGGGATATGTGCTCTCGCTTCCACTTGCCAGTCAGAAGCCTTGTTGCAGCATTTTGAACCAGCTGTAGTCAGCCAATAGATGACTGTTAGGTCTGTCTAGCACATAAACCTATTCGCTGTAACGTTCAAGACAATTTAATTACACAACAAAAGCATTGAACACCAAGTAGGCAAAGTTCTTCGTGTTACTCATGCATGAGGGAGAGAACCACGACAAGTGCCGTTCCTTCGCTTGACCCCAGTCGCTCTCGTCCGCTCCCCCATAACATTGTTCTTTTATTGCGCTCACATGAATATACATAGGTTCATTAACATATGACGTCTACATACACACAAAGAGCACCTTGCCTGTGTGTGTGCGTGTGTGTGTGTGTGTGTGTGTGGGTGGGGGTGGGGGGTGGGGGGGGGGTCAAGATGTGACCCTGTGAAGACTCCCCAAAGCTGGTGCTGACATAGCTACGTTTATCCTACCAAAAACCAATAAGACAAGGTACGACCTCTCTCATGCTCCCAGGATGTAGGTGTGAATGCCAGAACACTCTGGAATGCACACCAAGCCTTTGCAGACTATTAAGGATCAAACCTCTACCAACATGACATTGATTATACAACTCTAAGCATATATGAGTAGATATTTCTAAGCATAAATGACAATCAACCATACAATAACATAACAACGACGAAGTAACATCAGAGTAGAGACTGTTGCAGAAGTCGAGGCGAGGTGAAATAAAGGCATGGATTGCTTTCTCAAAGTCTCTGAAGCAGAGAAATGGCTTCCCCTTTGCAAGTAGGCGGAAGTGAATGAAGCTGTACACAGTACACAAGACAGTGCAGACACAACAGTGCTATAGAAAAGTGCAAAAGACTGAGTATTGTGCAAAAAGTAACTTGGTGTATGAAGGTGTGTGTGTCAGTCCCTCACTGTTCATATTAAGAATATGTGTTCCAGCTCAGAACCCTGTGGAATTTAGTTACTAACTTTTAATTCAATTCAATTTTATTTATATAGCGCTAAATCACAACAACAACAGTCGCCTCAAGGCGCTTTATATTGCACAGTAGATCGTACAATAATATATACAGAAAAAACCCAACAATCATATGAAGCCCTATGAGCAACCACTTTGGTGACAGTAGAAGGAAAAACTCCCTTTTAACAGGAAGAAACCTCCGGCAGAACCAGGCTCAGGGAGGGGCGGGGCCATCTGCCACAACAGGTTAGGGGTGAAGGGAGGAAGAGGGGACACAGCCAGAGATGAATAGTAACTAATGACTGAATGCAAATTGGTTGGTGTGAGAGAAGGAAGACAGGATAAAGACATGCTGTGGAAGAGAGGCAGAGATTAATAACAGATATGATTCTGTTAGGTATGGCTGTGTGCAGGCAGGAATAGGACCCAAGGTGCAGACTCCGGAGACAGACGTGAACTCAAAAAAGGCTTTAATTTAATACTCAAAATATAACATAACTGAAAAAACTCAAAACAAACTTAAACTAGAGAAATGACAGAACACACAGCTAGGAAAACGGTAGATCGCGACACAGACACAGAGAAACACTGGGCTTAAATACACAGAGGGAGCAATCAGGGAATGGGTAACAGGAGGGAAACACAGCTGGGACAAATCAGAACTGACGAGACCAAAGAAGCGTAAACTGAACACACTGAGATAAGACACAGACCTTCAAAGTAAAACAGGAAATGCATAACACAGACTGAACAAAGACACAGGCTCATAAGCAGGCACTACAAAGGGAACAGAGACGTGGGAACAGGGCAGACACAAAACACTGACTGAACACGGGGATATAGGAACTTAAGATACACATAGACACGAACTAGACAAGGGGATGCAGGTGATAGGGGAGACAGAGCAACTAAAGAAGACAGAGACCTAAGCCATAAGACAGAACTCAAAGAAACCAAAAACTAGACAGTATAAATAATATCATAAACTCAAAAACCCTGGGTCGACGACCCAGGCATCCTAACAGATTCAATGCAGAGAGGTCTGTTAACACATAGTGAGTGAGGAAGGTGACTGGAAAGGAAAAACTCAATGCATCATGGGAATCCCCGGCAGCCTACGTCTATTGCAGCACAACTAAGGGAGGATTCAGGGTCACCTGGTCCAGCCCTAACTATATGCTTTAGCAAAAAGGAGATTGGCATATAATTAGCTAAGACTGCTGGGTCTAGAGATGCTTTATAAGTAAAGGTTTAACTGCAGCCAGCTTGAAGGCCTGTGGTACATAGCTGATTATTAGAGGTAGGTTGATCATATTTAAGTTTGAAGCATTAATTAATGGCAGGACTTCTTTGAGCAGTTTTGTAGGAATGGGGTCTAAAAGACACGTTGATGGTTTGGAGGAAGTAATTATTGAAGTTAACTCAGAAAGATCAATTGGAGAAAAAGAGTCTAACTTAACATCAATGGTACTAAGAGTAGCTGTAGATAATATTATATCTGTAGGATGATTATTGGTAATTTTTTCTCTAATGATTAAAATTTTATTTGTGAAGAAGTTCATGAAGTCATTACTAGTTAACGTTAAAGGGATGGTTGGCACAACAGAGCTCTGACTGTTTGTCAGCCTGGCTACAGAGCTGAAGAAACCTGGGTTGTTCTTATTTTCTTCAATCAGTGACGAATAGTAAGATGTTCTGGCTTTGCGGAGGGCTTTCTTATAAAGCAACAAACTATTTCTCCAGGCTAAATGATGATCCTCTAAATTTGTAACACGCCATTTCCTCTCCAGCTTACGAGTTATCTACTTTTGGCTACATGTTTGAGAATTATACCACGGAGTCAGGTACTTCTGATTAGAGACCTTAGTTTTCACTGGAGCTACAGTATCCAGAGTCGTACGTAGTGAGGAGGTAAAATATTAACAAGATGATCGACCTCTGTTGGCGTAGCGTTCAGGTAGCTGCTCTGCTCTGTGTTGGTACAGGGTATTAAAGATGCTAACAGTGGGTGGATTATATTCTTAAACTTAGTTACAGCGCTTTCAGGAGACTATCTCTCCACACCGTTACATATTCCATATGTACGGGGTAACTCTGTAAGACACACACCCCGCGAGGAGACAGTGCAACTGAACTGCCGAGAGTGAAGGTGCCGGGAGTCAGTGACAACGTAATAGGCACACCACCCTGGTCAGGGCTTCGCAGACGCAAAGGCCAAGCCAAGGGGCGAAGGCAGCAGTCTGCAGACGCCAGACTGGCCTGAACCGGTCATGCAGGATGCTGGACTGCAAGTGACCGCAAGTGACGCAGGGCCGCTCAAGGTCAGCCCAGGAACCGTGAGGCAGACCGTCAAGGAACGCAGCACACCAAGCTGTCAAGTAGCATCCTGCTGGTTGCATAGGCCTACGACATGCGGGCAATGCCAGGCAGAGTCGGCGCTACAGGCTGAAGAACTCTCACTCGCCACAGCGAGGTCCGACTGGCGTGTAAGCCGGCAAAGCGGGCAACATGCCAGGGGAACACAGCCAGCAACCGCAGGTCAAGCTAGGGATGTGACCCGTCCATCCTCTAGACAGTGACATAGTGCCAGGGAGAGAGAGCCTTTTGCAGCAGCTCGCCCACTCAGTGGATGGCCGGGCTAGGACGAGGCTCTGGGCCTGTTCCAGGAGCAGAGCAGCTGACCTGCACCATCCATGAAAGGGGAAGGGCTGGTGGCTCAGGCCACAGAGGACCCAAGTGATGAGCGACCCAAGGTTCGTCACGAGGGCATAGCAGCCATTCTGCACCGTACAGGCTGGAGAACACTCACTCGCCGGCTGAAGAATCAGACACAGTGAGGTCCGGCTGGCGTGTAAACCGGTGAATGCGGGCAATATGCCAGGGGAACACAGCCAGGAGCTGCAGCAGCTGATATGCCAGAGATAATCCAGCTAAAATAGGCTGGTGAACGCTTACTCGCCACAGCGAGGTCAAACTGGCGCGTAAGCCGGCGAATGCGGGCAACACGCCAGGAGAAGACAGCCTAGAGCTGGATTGCAGCCAGGGACATGACTCGTCGGGGATGTCAGCTCACTAAGCCGGCTCTGCCAGCCACGTAGACCCGCAACATTTGGGCAATCTGCCAGACAGAGAGCCAGCGCCGAAGGCCGGAGAACTGTCAACCGCTGGCCGATCCATCAGATGCAGCGAGGTCCGACTGGTGTATAAAACCGGCGAAGCACGGGCAATATGCCAGGGGAACACAGGCTACAGCAGTGCTGGCCACTTGGCCCCACTCAAAGGATGTCAGGAGGGAGGAGGGCAGCTGGAGGACAGCGGAGCCTAGGCTCCGCGTCCTCCCCGCCTCAACTGAACATGAACACGCCTGCATAGGCCCCTCAGCTTCTTCACAGCGAGGTGGCCGCAGGGTAGACAGGCAGTTCCATCAGCCAACCCTGGTCGCTCATAAACATCAAGTTCCTGACAATCAACCTTCACCAGCCCAGGCCTCACAGACGCAGGGCCATGGGAGGTAATGCTGTGGGAGGGGCCTGGAATCAGGCGACCCAGACATGGGTTCACTCGTCCGGGCCCCACTCCAGTGGTAGCCAGAGGGGATGGAACTTCCTCAACATCCACCTCACGATAATCAATCTCTACCGGCCCAGGCCTCGCAGAGGCGGGGCCATGGGAGGGAACACTGCAGCCATCATCCCCATTTAGCCTGAGAGGCACAGGATTGGGGCGGGCACTCCATGCCCAGCCGCCTGCAGCTGTCATGTCAAGCCACCAGCAGGGCATAAGTAACCCTCACGCCCTGTTAGGGCATGCCGCCCTGCCCAGGGAAGGCCCGAAGTGGCAACTAGGGACCGGGGGGGGGGGGCTATTGGAGGAGGGGTCAAAGGCAACTACACCCGCCATGCACGGCAGCAACCAACTGCGGGCAGGGGACCATAAATGCTGGGAGGCAGGGCACTCAACTGCCTGCAACCAGACCAATCAGGCAGCTGCGGCACCTGAGGCAGGACGTGCTGAGGGACTAGATGGCACCTCAGGAAGGGCTAATTCCCACACCCGGCATGCTCCAATCAAGAGCCGAAGGGACCCATCTCGCCCGACACTGTGCCTGGGGACCAGCAGGGGGCAGCCCAGGGACAGGTGGGCAACACCTGAGAGAGGATGGAAGCTTCAACATCCGCCACCTGATAGTCAACCTCAACCGACCTAGGCCTCACAGAGGCGGAGCCATGGGAGGGACGCTGTGGGAGGGACCAGCAGTGAATCAGCAACAGGTGTGGGAGGGGACCCAGCCCATGACCTGCCTATCTGGTG